>NC_139222.1:27130532-27377078 GCF_055691185.1 Crinia signifera | reverse complement strand
GACATCGCTTATACCTATAGTAATAATACAGGGACGTGACTGTGGAGGTGAGGGGATCCGGGAGTGTCACTGTGACATCACTTATATCTATAGTAATAATACAGGGACATCACTGTGGAGGTGAGGGGATCCGGGAGTGTCACTGTGACATCACTTATATCTATAGTAATAATACAGGGACGTGACTGGGGAGGTGAGGGGATCTGGGAGTATCACGGTGACATCACTTATATCTATAGTAATAATACAGGGACGTGACTGGGGAGGTGAGGGGATCTGGGAGTGTCACTGTGACATCACTTATATCTATAGTAATAATACAGGGACATCACTGTGGAGGTGAGGGGATCCGGGAGTGTCACTGTGACATCACTTATATCTATAGTAATAATACAGGGACATCACTGTGGAGGTGAGGTGGATTTGATTGTTAATGAGATATCTGAAATATTAATACTACAGTGACATGATTGTTGGATCTTGTGAATTATATCTCATAGCACTAATATAGGGTCATGACTGGGAATTTATGCAGTAATAGTATATTTTCCAATACACAGGGTTACATAGTAGTGAAGAAGACATCCAGTGACCATGAGACACCCGGTTACCATCCCTGTGTGTCAGGAGAACTGAGCAGGACCCAGAGTTCCATCACAGTGCCTCCACCTCATTCACTGATACATGGGAGAGACAAGAAGCAGAAGATCCTGGAACTCACCGACAAGATCATCCAGCTGCTGACCGGAGAGGTGACTGCTGGGAATGGGACATTATACAGTAACACCGGGGGATGTGACTGGAGAGGTGACTGCTGGGAATGGGACATTATACAGTAACACCGGGGGATGTGACCGGAGAGCTGACTGCTTGGAATGGGCCATTATACAGTAACACCGGGGGGATGTGACCGGAGAGGTGACTGCTGGGAATGGGACATTATACAGTAACACCAGGGGATGTGACCAGAGAGGTGACTGCTTGGAATTGGCCATTATACAGTAACACCGGGGGATGTGACCGGAGAGGTGACTGCTGGGAATGGGACATTATACAGTAACACCGGGGGGATGTGACCAGAGAGGTGACTGCTGGGAATGGGGCATTATACAGTAACACCGGGGGATGTGATCGGAGAGGTGACTGCTTGGAATGGGCCATTATACAGTAGCACGGGGGGATGTGACCAGAGAGGTGACTGCTGGGAATGGGGCATTATACAGTAACACGGGGGGATGTGATCGGAGAGGTGACTGCTGGGAATGGGACATTATAGAGTAACACGGGGGGATGTGATCGGAGAGGTGACTGCTAGGAATGGGGCATTATACAGTAACACCGGGGGATGTGATCGGAGAGGTGACTGCTGGGAATGGGGCATTATACAGTAACACCGGGGGATGTGACCGGAGAGGTGACTGCTGGGAATGGGACATTATACAGTAACACCGGGAGATGTGACCGGAGAGGTGACTGCTGGGAATGGGACATTATACAGTAACACCAGGGGATGTGACCGGAGAGGTGACTGCTGGGAATGGGGTGTTATACAGTAACACCAGGGGATGTGACCGGAGAGGTGACTGCTGGGAATGGGGCATTATACAGTAACACCGGGGGATGTGATCGGAGAGGTGACTGCTGAGAATCAGAAATTGTACAGTAACACCGGGGGATTTGTCTGGGTGATGACTGTATCACTGTGTGTGTGTGTTTGTTTCCTATAAGGTGTCAGGATGTCACTGTCTATTTCTCTATGCAGGAAGGGGGATATATAGAGGAACACAAGGGTCTGTGCAGGAATGTTATGATGGAGAATCACCGGCCCCTCACATCACTGGGTAAGAGGAGACTTAATTTTATTGTGCAGGGGAGAGCAGGTATGGGGGCCCCTATATACACGTATCATCTGCTAATCCACATGTACAATATATTCAGTCACTGTGTGTCTCTTATAGATGGGCCCAGTAACAGAGATACCCCAGAGAGATGTCCCCGTCCTCTGTATTCCCAGCACTGTACAGAGGAGACTCACGGGACCCCACAGGAGGATCAGGTAGGTGGGAATAAGGGTCTCCCTAATATACCTAAGTGACTGTCGCTATATGAATTTCAACAGGTGTGTGTGTGTGTTATACATCAGTTATCTACTGTGTAAACTCAATACTGTCAGACATTATTTATGTGATATTTATTTGTAGGTTCAATGTGAAGATATGTCTGATATTAAGGTTGAAGTAATAAAGGGAGAAGAGGAGACGGATGTGACTGACATTAAGGCAGAAGACACAAAGGAAGAAGAGACGTATGTGACTGACATTAAGGCAGAAGACACAGAGGAAGAAGAGACGTATGTGACTGACATTAAGGCAGAAGATACAGAGGAAGGAGAGACGCATGTGACTGACATTAAGGCAGAAGACACAAAGGAAGAAGAGACGTATGTGATGGATATGAAGATAAGAGAAGAGTCTTATGTGTCTGATAAGAAAGAAGATACAGAGACAGAAGACACACATATGAGGGGTGACCAGCAGTGTAAGAAGGAGGAAATCCCTACAGATCCCAGCACAGGTGAGGAATAATCACTTATTGCATACAGTATTTTCCTTGTTCTTTTTGTTCTAAACAAGCGCCTGAAACTGGAGGTTGTGTATTAGTGGGAATATTAAAATATAATGTGCCGCCATGGTTAGACAAAAAGTAAGGTCAGCAATCAACAATAAAACAAGAGCATTTAAACTTTATAAAAGTAACTTAGATGTGTCACCAAATATAAGGAATCAAACAAAACTTGTAAAGAGGTAATCAAGGCAGCTAAAAGACCATATGAGGTACGAATAGCTACTGAAAGCAAATCCAACCCCAACATTTTTTTATAAATCGTAAGCGTATAATTAAGGAAAACATAGGTCCACTAACGGACACCAATGGTAGAAGGGTTACATGAGTTCTTCTCATCAGTGTTTACTAAGGGAGAGCAGACGGAGGTACCACAAATGGGACAAATAATCCAGATCTCGTTATTGATGTCACGACCAGTGAAATAACACAGAGGCTCAGCAAAGTTAAAACAAATAAATCACCGGTGCCAGACGGGATTCAACCAAGGGTTCTAGTGGAATCAAGGGAAGAACTAGCTACCCCACTACACTCTTTAGCAATTCCCTGTCAACAGGCATAGTGCCAAGAGACTGGAAAGTAGCGGAAGTAGTGCCAATATTCAAAAAAGGGAATAAGGAGGATCCAGACAATTACAGCCCGGTTAGTTTAACATCAATAGTGGGTACAATTTTTTTTAAGGATTTTTAAGGGATTGTATCCTGGAATATTTAGACCTTCATGGTTTACTCAGTAATACAAGAAAAGAAGACGGGAGAGCTAGTTCTATAGATGCACACCAAAAAATTGCTGATATAAACCACCAATATCCTAGGTGGTTTATGGGAGTAAATTCTCAAAAAGTGGAGTATCCCCTATAATCTTTATTAATATCCGGATATGGGATACACCACCAATAAATGCGAAATTCAAGAGGTTAAAAAATTCGGACTTACAACATACATATATACATTTAAGTGAAAAGGATTGGAAAATATAATGTGAAATGAATTTAAAAATGTAGGCAGGGGGGGCTGGGCTGAGTAGTATCTATAAGACACTGGGATTGTGTCCTCAGTCTCTGGAGTTGTTCTGTAGATATATCGATATAATCGTGCCTGTATTGGCTTTTTAGATATATGTTGGCAGGGTATATCTCTTGGGGTTAGTGTGGGCTTATATGACCCTCTATATTTGTGGGTTCATATGAGTTTTTTGTGTTTTAGTACACTATTATTCCCAGTTTACCTTCTCAGGCAGTATATTAGGAGATGGTCGTATCCTAATTCTCAGATAGTGAAGGGGTTAGCTTGAAGAAGCAACAACTGCGAAACACGTGTCCTAACTGTCATTGTAGTGCCAGTTAGGGGGCTGGGGATATAGGCAGAATGGAAATGTATTATCTTTAAACATGTTTTATTAATCCTACTGAGTAGCTATTCAGTCTAAAAGCAGGAGTGTATATACATGTGTATAGATCTTCACTGTGCAAACTGAGCGGTACTGATTCACAGTGCAAGTTCATTAGTTTGAACTTGGGAAATTTCCCTTGATAATAGCACTGGATACACCACTAGGTGTCAGTAAAACGTTAATGAGGAATCATCACCCAGAGCTCAGTAATACATTTTGCAACAGTGTAACTACTATACCTCTGGGCAGCATGCCAGATTACTTGGCAACATAGAAATTGTATCCAATCTCTTAATAGTAATTATATGAGGAAGCTCTAAATACAGCTGAGACCAGCCAGCTGTCAAGTGTATTTATAACACAGAATCTAATACCCCTTTCCCACTGCAGGCTTTACACGGTAAAATGCCGTTTTTTTAGCCTTTTTAAACGGCTAGAGCTGCAGTGGGAAAGCTCCAGGTTGCTTTACACGGTTAACAAATACCGGTATTTGTTAACCGGGTAAAAAGCAGTGTTTTTACCGTGTAACAGCCGTTTTTTCGGCAGTGGGAAAGGGGTAGCCCTTTACCCGTTAAAAAAAAAACCGTCATGGGGTCCCCCCCCACTGCTGTAACCAGCACCAGGCTGAAGGAGCCGGGGCTGGTATTAAAAAAATCAGGAAACCCGACAAATAGGGGTTCCCTGATTTTTTACAACCAGCCCCAGGCTCCAGGTCCGGGGCTGGTTCCCAAAATACGGGGGACAAAATGACTAGGGGTCCCCCGTATTTTAAGAACCAGGCACAACCAGCCAGCAGGGTAATGCCACAGCCGGGGGACACTTATGATATAAGTTCCCGCGGCCAAAGCATTAACCCTACCGACCAGTCAGCCTGGCCAGGGGCCCTGGGGGAGTGGGGACCCCCCCCAATAAAGGGGTCCCCCCCCTCCAGGACTTACCTGACCAGGCTGAAGCCTGGTGCTGTCCTCGATGCCCCTGGGCGGTGGGCATCGAGCTGATGGTATGGTGTAAAAAATAGAATAAAAACCATTGTCTTTTACTGATGAACTATGAGTCCCAGCAAGCCTCCCCCGCAAGCTGGGACTTGGAGAACCACAAGTCCCAGCCTGCGGGGCATTAAAGGGCCCGCTGGGTCTTGTATTTCCACAGTAAAAGAAAGAGTTAAATAAACACACTGACACACGTGAAAAATAAAAGTTTAATACATACATAACACATACATACTGATACTTACCTATCTTGAGCCCGTAGGTAGCCCTGGTCCTGATGTCCTGGTCCGTGTCGGCGTCTGTATCCATGTCGGCATCCCTGTCGGCGTCGGCGGTCCGGAGTCCGAAGAAATCCATTTGGGAAGCTGTGGAAGGAAACCATACTCACCTGCCCCAGCGCGACGTAGTCCAGGTAAGGTCTTTGCAAAAAAAACAAACCGAACACCCGAACCAAGCGGACAGCTGAGAGCCGCACGGTGTGTTTACATCGTGCGGCTCCGCCCCCGAATGCCGCTATTGGCCGCCTTGCGGCCTAGCGGCCAATAGCGGCATTCGGGGGCGGAGCCGCACGATGTAAACAAACACCGTGCGGCTCTCTGCCTGTTCGCTTGGTTCGGGTGTTCGTTTTTGTTTTTTTTGCAAAGACCTTACCTTGACTACGTCGCGCTGGGACAGGTGAGTATGGTTTCCTTCCACAGCTTCCCAAATGGATTTCTTCGGACTCCGGACCGCCGACGCCGTCACCGACAGGGATGCCGACATGGATACAGACGCCGACACGGACCAGGACATCAGGACCAGGGCTACCTACGGGCTCAAGATAGGTAAGTATCAGTATGTATGTGTTATGTATGTATTAAACTTTTATTTTTCACGTGTGTCAGTGTGTTTATTTAACTCTTTCTTTTACTGTGGAACTACAAGACCCAGCGGGCCCTTTAATGCCCCACAGGCTGGGACTTGTGGTTCTCCAAGTCCCAGCTTGCGGGGGAGGCTTGCTGGGACTCATAGTTCACCAGTAAAAGACAATGGTTTTTGTTCTATTTTTTACACCATACCATCAGTTCGATGCCCACCGGCATCGAGGACAGCACCAGGCTTCAGCCTGGTCAGGTAAGTCCTGGAGGGGGGGGACCCCTTTATTGGGGGGGTCCCCACTCCCCCAGGGCCCCTGGCCAGGCTGACTGGTCGGTAGGGTTAATGCTTTGGCCGCGGGAACTTATATCATAAGTGTCCCCCGGCTGTGGCATTACCCTGCTGGCTGGTTGTGCCTGGGGCTGGTTCTTAAAATACGGGGGACCCCTAGTCATTTTGTCTCCCGTATTTTGGGAACCAGCCCCGGACCTGGAGCCTGGGGCTGGTTGTAAAAAATCAGGGAACCCCTATTTGTCGGGTTTCCTGATTTTTTTATTACCAGCCCCGGCTCTTTCAGCCCGGTGCTGGTTACGGCAGTGGGGGGGACCCCACGCCGTTTTTTTTTTTTTAAATTCTCCCCCCCCCCCCCCTATCTTTACACTGCTTAAACGGGTTTTTAAACGGGTAAGTGTGAATGTGACAAAAACAGCTTTTAAACGGTAATTTACCGTTTAAAAGCTGCAGTGGGAAAGAGTCTTTGTGGCTCTTACCCGTTTAAAGACCCGTTTAAAAAAACCGGGTCATTACCCGTGTAGGCAGTGGGAAAGCAGCATAACTCGGCAATACTGTACACACCTTTGTAACATCTGTTATATGTACCCATTACATGGAAAAGATTTGTCAAAATCATATACAATCAGTTAAATAATTGACCAACCCAAATGGCAAATTGTGTAAAAAAATAACACTAAATAAGCCAACGTATACTTATACTCTGGACACAGAATCAAAAGGTTCAATAAATATACATCTATATGTCCAAATTAACCTGTAAGGCGAAAGGTGTATTATTATAAAACAATAAATAAGCCACTATATGACTTTTTCATTTTGACTTTAATTTCCGACTGATAAGGCCTAACGTGTATACAACACTTAATAAGCCTAAGATCAACTATAAATGAAGTGTACAAGCACAATGGAGTGCATAGGCTATTAAAAAAGCCAATATAACAAAAGGTGTAAGGGGTGTACATAAGCCCATATATAATTGCAGAGCAATAGAAAAGGTGAACCACCTTTCCACCCCTGTACCTGGAATTTACATTAGGTACAGGAGGCATATATAAGTTCTTGTGAAATTGGAGAATTGCATATGTAAAAAAGGTGAACCATTTCCCCATCACTATCTGAGAATTAGGATACGACCATCTCCTAATATACTGCCTGAGAAGGTAAACTGGGAATAATAGTGTACCAAAACACAAAAAACTCATATGAACCCACAAATATAGAGGGTCATATAAGCCCACACTAACCCCAAGAGATATACCCTGCCAACATATATCTAAAAAGCCAATACAGGCACGATTATATCGATATATCTACAGAACAACTCCAGAGACTGAGGACACAATCCCAGTGTCTTATAGATACTACTCAGCCCAGCCCCCCCGCCTACATTTTTTAATTCATTTCACATTATATTTTCCAATCCTTTTCACTTAAATGTATATATGTATGTTGTAAGTCCGAATTTTTTAACCTCTTGAATTTCGCATTTATTGGTGGTGTATCCCACATCCGGATATTAATAAAGATTATAGGGGATACTCCACTTTTTGAGAATTTACTCCCATAAACCACCTAGGATATTGGTGGTTTATATCAGCAATTTTTTGGTGTGCATCTATAGAACTAGCTCTCCCGTCTTCTTTTCTTGTTCTTAATATATTTAGTTAACAAGATAGCACCCCCGCTAAAAGAATATTAATTATAATTAAGCGGATCAGACCCGTAAAAATTAGGGTCCCATTTACTGTGTGCAGATCTCAACCCAACCCATCTCTTTTACTCAGTAATAACCAGCATGGGTTTGTAATTGATCGCTCATGCCAAACTAATCTACTATGTTTCTATGAAGAGGTTAGCAAAAATCTTGACAACGGGAACGCTGTGGATGTGATTTTCCTTGATTTTGCTAAAGCATTTGATACGGTACCACACAAGAAGCTAATAAATAAAATGGAAGCCATGGGTTTGGGGGAGAATATTTGCAGATGGGTAGGGAACTGGCTGTGTAACAGGGAACAGAGTGTCTGTGAACGGGGCAGTATCAGACACGACACAGGTACTAAGTGGAGTGCCACAGGGTTCAGTCTTGGGGCCCATTTTGTTTAACATTTTTATTAAGGATATTGGGCTAGGGGTTACTCAGCAGTGTTTCCATCTTTGCGGATGATACAAAACTGAGCAAAGTTATCAAGGCATCGGAGGATCTTACCACACTTCAAAAGGATCTAGAAAACCTAGAGGAATGGGCTGACAAGTGGAAAATGAAGTTCAACGTAAATAAATATAAGGTCATGCACCTTGGGAGACACAGCCAGTGAGCAAGTTATGGATGCATGCAGATTAAACCTAAAAATCAGGGATATATAATCCCAAAAGTGCAACAAATTAATTGATTTTGTAGCAAACAAAGTAACTTGCTGTTAAACCCTGATATAGGGAGAATGTCCCATCAGTGCGCAATCAGATGGTATAGCATCACATTGGGATGATTTGTATTCCACTTTTGAAACCCCCAGTGAGGTAACTGAAGTGACAGGGGAAGTGGGGGCCTTGCAACAGAAATGCAAGAAAAGACTGATATAATCTTTTTGGGGCACTCTTTTATTATCAAATTTGTGTGTATGTTATAGTAATTTAAGAATTAACTTTTATTTGGTATGCCTTAAAATAAAACGTGCTTTATCGTATAAGATTAATCTTCGTTTAAATGTATGCAAATAAGTACACAGATCAATCTTTGTTTTAAAAGATACAGGTATACAAAACCATGTTTACCCAGTTCATACAGAATCAATGAATCAAATCTACAATAGTTTCATTTTCTTCAATGGTTTCCAGTTTGGCGAAAAATAAATCAAAATCAAAAGCATACATATATATCAAGTATACTTTGGAGACCTCAAATCCATATTTGGGGTCCTCACTGCTTTCCTCTACAAAGACACACCCCTTTACTTGACTCCTGTACAAATGTATGATCAAATCACCAAATTTCAATCTATGGAGTCTGGGGTTTGTGTCTCAGCACTATTACTCCTAGACAAAGTTATTCTAGAATGTCAAAACCACATCTGAAACTGTTGCAAGTTCAACCTCTGAGGTGGTGTTCTTGATACACTGTTTCCCTTATTATTTATAAAAGCAGGGAAAAGTGGCACTTCCTCTTACACCAGGTTTATTCTGCTTTCCAGTATCATGTAATTTACATCAGATACTGGGTGAGAGTTAAACCATTTCCGTCCTATGTGCCTTAAAATAAAGATATAAAGCAGTGTTCACCTCTATTGGTCAAGAAAAATCTGCTCAGATTGTCTCTGTTGCAGTGTTGCAGCGCAGAGAAAACAAACGGCTGATTTGACCTAGAGGGGTCTCACTGAACCTCGATTTCGCAGAGGAGTTCAACAGGAATTGTGGTGCACCTCATGGAGAAAAAGGTAATCTGGGGTGTTCACACATGCCCTTATTCTGCTGTCTGGCATCTGACCTCACGGACATAGAATGACAGATGAGAGATAGTGGTAGGTGTCACCCAGACGGAAGGACAAAGGTAGTGATCTTCTGCTGTTCTGAAAACAAAAGCAAGCACTAGTCCTGATGCTTTCGCATTTGCAGGGCATGTGTGTTCAATTGCCAGAATGAGAGAGATCACTGAGTGGATAGATTAATCTAAAATTACAGAGGGTTGGGTTTGACCATTCATAACCTCTTCACAAAAACATTTATTGCTTCAAATAACACAATTTTTCAAATGTTATCTGTACAGTGGTCGACATGAGAGTAAATGTTGACTGAACAGCAGATCAAACAGTCATATATTTGTTCTGAAATAACTCTATTTTCAAAGCTGTCTACACCGTGGTCGACATGTGAATAAGTGTTGACTGAACAGTAAATCAAAAGAACATCTATTGCTTCAATTAGCACAATTTTTTTTAAATGCTATCTGTACAGTGGTCGACATAAGGGTGAATGTTGACTGAACAGCAAATCCAACAGTCATATATCTGTTCTGAAATAACTAAATTTTCAAAGCTGTCAACACTGTGGTCGACATGTGAATAAATGTTGACTGAACAATAAATCAGGAGAGCGGGATCCCTGATCTCTGCATAAATTTCTAAAGCCTTAGGGTTTACTTTGTTGGTAATTGTTTTGCAATCACAGATATATGGGTGCACAGATTCTAGTCACAAACAGGCATGTAAAAACACTTTTTTTCTCCCCGTTCGCATAGATAAGAATCTGTCTCTGTGTATGGGATTCAGGGAAGCATAAAAATTAGGCAGATGCTATATGTAGTTTTATAATCGCACAGCCTTTGCAGTCACACATTCTTTTATGTCCTACACACCCGTTAATTACTGCCATATATCCTTTGGCCTCTAATTCCAAAAATCATTCAATAAATAGGTGTGCAGCACACAGAGCATGAGTATTTGCTGTGTCGAATCCTTTCTAGATGCTACCGCCGGAATAGATAGAGAGGATTCCGTGCGGCAGACAGTTAGATGCAAAAACAAATAAGAGGAGGGAAAATAGGGATCACCGCAGCCACACCGTCCTCTGTGTAGCGATACACTAAGCGGTGCTGCTGCGTACTCACAAAACCGGCTCTCTGTTCAGTCTCGGCAGGTGGGGAGCGACGTGCTGGGGAAAGCAGTGTGGTCCGTGGCTCACCTCTCCGGTAAGCACCCGGACCGGAAGTGACGCGCGTTTCGCTCTGGGAGCTTGGTCACACTGGGATTGGTGTGCCTCTCCTGAGATGAGCGTGTTTTATGGACGGCCAGATTGATTGCAATATTGGTTCAATTAAATCATGAATGCTGTTTATCGCTAATCTTTTTCCTTTTAACAGTATGATTTTAGTTACTGGCTGTCTGAATAGGTCCTGCTATATGATGATTGGTCTTACATATCAGTTAGATGTGGATTGACCAAAAGCGTGAAGAAAGAGTAAAACAAAACAGAATAGTGCAAATCATAGGAAATTAATTGCATCAATTTTTAGGACCAATTGTGTCCTGGGATCATTATTAAATTACTCATATTTTCTTAAACAGAATGAGAGACAGTGGTTGATAACTGTAACTTGATAAACAGAAAGAGAAGCAAGGTAATGGTGAGATATTTGTGGTAAAGAGGAGAAAGATAAATATAAAGATAAAGAGAGAGATGAAAGAAAAGATAAAATGAGATAAAAGAGGAGAGAGATAAACATCAATTACATATTTTGAAGATATATTGTTTTGATATGCTGAAAATGTTTTGTCTTATTATATCTTCGGAAAGGTTTACGTGGACCGGGTGATGACAAACATTAGATAAAAATTATCATTATCTTTTTATATTTTATTTTTTGTTTATTTTTATTTTTGTTTTGGTTTTCCTTATTTCTTATGAAGCAATCTTTGTTTCTAAAACCGGTAGAAGTGTCATGTAGAATTAAGATTTCTCTGAGTCGGGAGCGATAAATTACTATCAAAGTGAATTATGTTCTTAGAGTTTCTAAAATTTCTAAAGAGGGAAAAAATATATAATATAATAATGGGAGTATACAGGTGGTATAACATTTCTTTAAGGTATACTTAAGATTCAAATGAAGACACCATAATTGATGTGTTCATTAAGCATCTGAATGAACATGTGATCTTTTGGACGCGATATATAGACGACATCCTGATCATATGGGAAGGAACGCAGGATGAATTGGACCTATATGTTGAAGATCTGAACACCAATGATATTAACCTCAAATTCACTTGTGAAAGTAGTCCTACAAGTATCTCCTTTTTGGATCTTAGGATCTACAGGACAGAGAACAATTCCCTCGCTACTGAAATCTTCAGGAAATCAACTGCAACTAACAGTCTCTTGCATCAAAGTAGCTCTCACTTCCCATCAACCAAAATCAACATCCCAAAAGGAGAATTCTTGAGACTAAGGAGGAATTGCTCGGACGATCAGGTATATGCAACAAGAAGTGAAGAATTAACTCGGAGACTAAAAGAGAGAGGCTACAGTAACAGATGTATTAAAAGAGCAAGACAATCCACAGCCATTGTCAAAAGAGAAGACTTAATCTTTCAAAACAACAAAAAAGAAAAAGTGGATACAGAGACAAACACTGTACGGTTTATTGGAAATTTCTGTGATCAATGGAGAGAGATAAAAGGAATATTACAGAAACATTGGCCAATAATCATGTCAGATCCAGACCTTGGCATGCTTCTAAAACCAAGTATAGAAATGAGCTGGAGACGTGCACCAAATCTGAAAGACAAATTGGTGCACAGCCATTTCACTACTAGCAACCCCAAAGAACCAAAAATCACAGGGAGTTTTCCATGCGGCAACTGTAAAATCTGCAACCACATTGAACCAACTAAAGAGTTGCAAGATAAAAAAGGAAAAACAATTAAAATCAAAAACTACTTCAACTGCAAAACTGTTAACATAGTATATTGCTTAATCTGCCCATGCAACAGGAAATATGTGGGCATGACGACACGCATACTGAAAGTTCGCACCTTAGAACACATGGGTAATATCCATAATACCGCAACGGATAGGCAAAAAATGAGACAACTCACCACGGTGGCGAAACATTTTCTAGATAAAACACTCCAGCTCCACAGAAGGTCTCAAGGTCCTGGGACTGGAGAAAGTCACTTTGGGAATAAGAGGAGGGGATATGACTAAGACCCTCCTAAAAAAAGAAAGTGAGTGGACCTATAAATTAGGGACACTTCACCCCTCAGGACTTAATGAACACATCAATTATGGTGTCTTCATTTGAATCTTAAGTATACCTTAAAGAAATGTTATACCACCTGTATACTCCCATTATTATATTATATATTTTTTCCCTCTTTAGAAATTTTAGAAACTCTAAGAACATAATTCACTTTGATAGTAATTTATCGCTCCCGACTCAGAGAAATCTTAATTCAACATGACACTTCTACCGGTTTTAGAAACAAAGATTGCTTCATAAGAAATAAGGAAAACCAAAATAAAAATAAACAAAAAATAAAATATAAAATATAAAAAATAAAAATTAAAGATAATGATAATTTTTATCTAATGTTTGTCATCACCCGGTCCACGTAAACCTTTCCGAAGATATAATAAGACAAAACATTTTCAGCATATCAAAACAATATATCTTCAAATATGTAATTGATGTTTATCTCTCTCCTCTTTTATCTCTCCTCTTTTATCTCATTTTATCTTTTCTTTCATCTCTCTCTTTATATTTATCTTTACCACAAATCTCTCACCATTACCTTGCTTCTCTTTCTGTTTATCAAGTTACAGTTATCAACCACTGTCTCTCATTCTGTTTAAGAAAATATGAGTAATTTAATAATGATCCCAGAACACAATTGGTCCTAAAAATTGCTGCAATTAATTTCCTATGATTTGCACTATTCTGTTTTGTTTTACTCTTTCTTCACGCTTTTGGTCAATCCACAGCTAACTGATATGTAAGACCAATCATCATATAGCAGGACCTATTCAGACAGCCAGTAACTAAAATCGGTACTTGTTTTCTAGCACGGCCACAATCTGGAGTAATCGTGTCCCTTAATTAAGGGACACGATTACCCCCGATGGACCCGATTTCTTTTGAAATCAGGTCCATTTTGCCGGCTAGGATACAATATCGGGGGCATCGCGTCGGTCGGGACCATTAACATTGGTCCCGACGCGATGCGACGCCCCCGATTTTTGCATAGGCTTCAATGTTAAAATTTTTTTTTTTTTTTTTTTTTTTTTTTTTCCAATGAGAAGATTTATAAGTTGAGAAAAACAGGTGACAAGACTCATCTTCTGCAATACTAATCTAATATCATTTATTATCAGTAATAAAGATTTTTCTGACAGATTTTATGATTTTCATATCAGGCAAAATGATTATTATTAAATAAAGCCAAATATTTCTATTTCACAGATGGTGAGATACTCTATTATATTGGGAAGATAGACGTTCACGTAGCGGCCATACAGATTCCCACACGTTAAGGTCTGAGACGCTCCGGCTCCTAACAAAGTGATCTCTCCGCACATTGGGTTGTTGTTGCCATTATTCACCAAGGAATCCCCAACAAGAATTTTTGCTCCATTCAATCGATTAGTGCAGCAGTCAAATCTGTTGAGGATAGTTATGCTGACGATGTAATAAGACTGCAGCAGGTCCACTCTCCACCATGGGCTGTAATCATTATTTTTTTTTTTTTGTTATTTGTAAACAATCCAGTTTTATGAGTAATATACAAAATAGTACAGTAGTACAAACTGGTAGAATTTAGCCAAACATAATTTATCTAAGAAAAACAATTATGTAGTATTACTCTATAATTTATGCCTCAAGGATTACTGGAAATGTTGAGGAATTAAGTATAAAAAATAACATTATAAGTAGTGTTAAACTTCCAAGGCTTTTCCAACTTAGTCTAGAATAATTGGACTTGTTTGCTAACAACTGTCATATTAGGTCAGTTTTTGCGTATTCCCCATAGGTTTTGGCAAAGGAAATTAGCCTGAGGTGGCCAGTGATTTTTCTTTTTTTTTTCTTTTTTTTTTTTTTACAACAAGTCACTCTTTATTTGATTTTAAAATCACAGTTGAGAAAATACATATCAATACTTTTTTTTTTTTTTTTTTCCACAGACAAGAAAATAACATAAATATAAACAACAAAAAGAAAAAAAAAAACTTACATGACATACATACAACATTTGGTGAATTGCTGCCCTTCCCTACCGGGACCATCTACATCCCCACCCATGGAACCATTAAACATCCTACCCTTTGAATCGCTCTTTTACATCTTCTATTTGAATCCCTCCAGTCCTCTCCCACCGTATACCACCTACCCGGATCCCTCAGTTTTAAGTTCCCTTCTCTATTTAGTATCCAGACTGCTGGGTCAAACTGGTTATCTTCTTCCATACCCTATCCTTTAATATTGGATTTATATTTAATTTTTCTTGTGTTACAAAAAAACTCTACCCGCTAGTGTTTCTTTAAACTATCTCTTGTGTAAACAATTATGAGCTTAGGAGCATTCGTGAAAATAATCTATATTTAGAGTAGTGTTGAAAATATGTGTTTTTTTTTTTTTTTTTTAAATATTAAACAAAAATACAAAAATCCAAGTGAGAATATCTTCAATTAATCTATTAATCTATGTCCACACATCTTTTAGAGTATGGAGAGAAATACCATTTATCCCATATTACGTGAAATCTGCCAATATTGTTTCTGGATATATACGCAGCTCTCTCATGCTCAAACGTATGGTTAACCAAGCTAACCCAGTCATGAATATCCGGTGCTTTTTCTGCCATCCAACGTCTGGCAATGCATGTCTTGGCAATCGCTCCGAGATTAATGCCCAGCTGCCTTAAGTCGGATGCCACCCCGGACCTGGACCATACCCCCAGTAATAGCGCCTTGGGACATATTTCCCCTCTAGGTATGCCTACATTTATCAATACTTCCGCAACTTCCTTCCAAAATTTTTGTAGAGTTGTGCATTGCCATAATAAATGCCAGTAGTCACAACCCGTAGCCCTACATTTAGGGCAGGAGTCACTTTTTTCCCTTACAAACTTTTTAATTTTAGTCGGAGTTATGTAGGTACGGTGCAGGATATTAAATTGGATCTGCTGTGTCCTAAGGGACGTAGTAGCTAGCTTGGGTATGGCAAGTGCCCGATCCCAATCATCCAAAGTGAGCTCAGGGATTTCCCTGGACCATTTTGTCATGAGATCGTGCAGGCCGGAGGGCGGCAATATAGATGAAATGTACTTATAACATTTAGATACGCCTTTAGAAGGTCCCAAGTTCCGAAGTAGTATTTTGACTGGGTGGTCTTTTATAGTACTAGAGGATGTGTGAAGATGTTCTTCCATTGCACTTCTAAGTTGCAAGAAACGAAAAAACATATTGTTTGGGATCTGAAAATCTACTTGCAGTTGGGCAAAAGTTTTTACCCCGCTTGGCGTAGTCACATGGCCTACATTTCTTATACCGAACTGGGACCAAGCCGCCATTCCCTGATGCCTTCTGATGTTCCCAAAAGACTCCAGGGAAGAGAGACCCGTTTCAGGGTCAGTATCCTTATAGCCTATTGTCCTAGAAATCCACATCCAAATTTTTATTGCTTGGGTAAGGATCAGAGGGTATTTCTTGCGACATTTATTCGTCAGCAACGCTTGTAGTGGGGAGTGACCCGGAATGGTCTTATTTATTAAATTTGATAATTCTACAGTTTTACAGGGATCTACAACCCATTCTCGGAGGTGAACCAATTGTGTTGAAAAATAGTACAGTTTAAAATTGGGGAGGGAAAGCCCACCAAGATCACATGGTCTCATAAGTGTAGAAAATTTAACTCTCGGTCTTTTATTTCTCCATATAAATGAAGTTATTATTCCGTTTATTTTCTTAAATATTGCTTCGGGGATGTATACAGGGGAATGTTGCATTAAGTAGAGAAGTTTTGGTAGGATCATCATTTTAATAAGATTTACCCTACCAATCACTGTCAGAGGTAATTTGAGCCAGTTCTTACATTTAGATCTAATTAAAATGATAACTGGATCTATGTTATATTTGACATAGTCACTTATATCCTTGGAAATTACAACTCAGAGATATTCGAATTTTTCTGCCCTTGGTATGTTGATTGCTATATCTGCGTCTGCCCGTGTATCATTATGTATTTTATCAACTAATAAGTGGGATTTACTATTATTTATAGTTAGTCCTGAGTATAGACCGAATTCCTGAAGGACTTGCATCACCAAAGGAAGATCATGCTTGTAGTTTGCCATCCCTACAAGCAAATCATCCGCATAAAGTGAGACAAGGCTGTTCGCACCCCCATCCAAGTCCCCCCCTCCTAGTGTTTTTCTCAGCTTGCATGCGACTGGCTCTATGGCCAGAGAGAACAAAGAGGGGGAGAGCGGACAACCCTGCCTCGTCCCGCGATATATAAAGAATGGGTCAGATACGAATCCATTAATGGTGATTCGTGCACAGGGATTATAATAAATCATTAGGATCCTTTTGATAAAACATGACCCGAAGCCAAACACCTCCAGGGTGGACCTTAAATATGGCCACTCTAGGGAATCAAAGGCCTTGTTTGTATCAAAAGAGGCCAGGGCAGTCTCTGATCCCGTCATTTTTCTAGCCTGTAGATAAGCGAAAACTCGTCTAACATTTATAGACGTAGATTTCCCTTTTCTAAATCCCGTTTGGTCAACGTGAACTATCTTATCCAGCACCTCTCCTATTCTGTTGGCCAGTATAGTAGCATATACCTTGGCATCAACTGTAAGGAGGGATATAGGTCTATATGACTCTGGCCTTAGGGGGTCCTTGCCTTTCTTAAGAATTACTGTAATGACCGCCTCGGTCATTGATCGTGATAATTGGCCTTCTTTTTCCATTTCTTGGAAGAAATATAGAAGCCTACCGGACAAAGTATCACAGAAAAGCTTATATATTTCTACCGGTAAGCCATCAATACCCGGGGCCTTACCAGACGCCAGACTTCTTATTGCCCCTTCCACCTCACCCAAAGTGAACGGTGTTTCCAAAGACTCCCTATCTTGGTCCGACAGGGTAGGCAAATCGATGGCCTTCAGATAATCCAGGCTATTATTATAGTTGAAAGTTAATTTAGAGAGATATATCTCCTTATAATAGTTGACAAACACCTCCGTAATTTTAGAGGTTTCATTAAACGTTTCTCCTGCAGGAGAACAGATTTTCGAAATTATCCTGGAGGGATCATCAGTTTTTGCCATATAGGCCATCAATTTGCCAGCCCTGTCCGTCATTAGATACCTTTTATGTGAGTCCTTTAATAGCCGTAACTTGGCCAATTCCTGTAAATGTGTGACCCAGGCCCGTTGTGCCAATAACCATTCAGTTTTAACAGAATCTGCTTGATTTAGGGTATAAGTTTGTTCTAAAGCTGATGTTATTCTCTCTAAAGTTATGGCTTTAATCTGAAGCTGTTTTCTAGCAAATGCTATTTTTTTAATCAGAATGCCACGTAAGTACGCTTTAGATGAATCCCATACATTACCCGCCTTAGCCGAGTCTATATTGACTCCAAAAAAGCCCTCTAGGTCAGTTTTTAAATCATTGATGTTTTCAAATTGGGTCAACCATATTGGTTGAAGCTTCCAGTAACTAAAGCCCCGATTTTTATCCGTATCCAGGACCATAACCAGCGGGGAATGGTCCGAAATGCCCCTTGAGTTGTATTCGATATACCGTATTTTATTAGCTAAGTCCCTTGATGTATAAATCATATCAATTAGAGAAAAATTATTATAAGAAGGGGAGTAACAAGAGTATTGTCGCTGGTTAGGAAACCTCTCTCGCCAAGCCTCATACCATCCCAACTCAACCGTGAATCTGGCGAGAGAACTTTCACCAGAAGGAGTACCCTTTCTGGGGCACCACACGTCAAGACCATAGTTCATTACCATGTTAAAATCCCCCGCACATATGAAGGGATTATCAGCTCTAACCGCTATAAACTCTAATGCAGTTCTAAGAATATCAAAGGCAAACGGGGGAGGGATATAAATTGATAATAGCGATAGTCTAACGGTGTCAAAAATACCATCAATGAAAACATAACGACCCCTTGGGTCAATCTGAGCGAAAATATGTTCATATACCACAGATCTCTTTATCAAGATTGATACTCCTCGGGAGGCTGATGTGAATGGTGCGTGGAACATATGAGCTATCCAAGGACGCTTCAGGGAACCACACTTGTCCCTGGACAAATGCGTCTCCTGTAGACAAATCACATCAGCCTCCAGAGTTTTACAATACTTGAGAACCAAAGCCCTCTTTACCTTATCATTAAGGCCGCGGACATTCCATGTCACAATTTTAACCATATGCTTCAGTTAACAACTGGAAGGGCAGGGTGCTTTGGAGCACCATAGAAGGGAAGCAGAAATCACAACAGAAAAAAACAACAACTCCACCAATACATAAAAAGAAAAACCACATAACATATAACACATATCCCCCCCACCCGACCTCCCCCCACCCTGTATAACCTATCCCCAAAGGTATACCTATACCCAAACCTTCCCCACCAATCACCCCTGAGGAGCCTTTACCTAATGACCACACATAGTACGGGAGGCCCGGCTCCTTATATATATTTATGTCTACAGATTGTATTTAACTCTCCATTTTTAGCAAGAACACATCAAAACCCCCGCCCTTTCTCTGCGGACATATACATTCAGTAATCAGGATAATTTCTGATTCTATTAAACCTCCCCCTCATCCAGAGGCCTTTTTTGCCGTAGGTAAACCCACTACAGCATTTATTCTTGAGTGTCCAGTGCCAGTTGTCTAGGGCCCGGATAGAATTTGTCCAGCCACTGCGCGGCCTCCGAAGGGAATGAAAAGAATTTAACTTCTCCATCTGCCAGAACTCGAAGTTTAGAAGGGTACAACATGGAGTATTTTAATTCCAAGTCTCTCATCCTAGATTTCACATTCCGGAATTTGGCCCGGTCCTTTTGGACCTCCTGGGGGAGATCGGGAAAAATGGATACCCTGGTTCCGTTATAGCTAAAGTCTGGTTTAGCGCGAGTCAGCCTTAGAATTTGATCCCGATCCCTGTAATGCAGGATTTTCGCTATAAAGGTGCGGGGTGGTCCCCCTGGGACAGGAGGTCGGGCAGGAATACGATGAGCCCTTTCTACTGTGAATTGAGCAGTAAAGTTCTCCTGGCCCAATTCTTTCTTGAGCCAGCTCTCTAGAAATTTTTCAGGCTCTCGGCCCTCTACTCGTTCCTCTAACCCCACAATGCGAATGTTATTACGCCGCGAACGGCCCTCCAGGTCTGTGACTTTAGCACGTAAGTCCGCCATTTGGCCCATCATAGCCTTAACCTGAATCTGTAGAGGGGCCACAATATCATCTGAATCTGAGACTCGCTTTTCCAGTTCCGTCACCCTGTCCCTGGTTTTCTGCGCATCGTCTCTAATTAACATGATGTCTGCCTGGACTTTATTAATCTGCTCAGAGAGCCGAACTTCACAGGTATTAACAGCGTCCAGAACTTGTTGCAAGGTTACTTCAGGGGCCTGCGCCTGGCTGGGCAGTTTAGAGGGAGTTGTTTGTGGTGTAGCAGGTTGCGAATTATTTGTGGTCCGAGCATATTTTTCCAGCCGGGCAGCTGCTGTATTCTGACTGGCTTTCCCCATCTTCCCCTCTGAGCTTGGGCTGTGTATAATTATAGATTTACGAATAAGTAACTGTATCTCATGTGTCACTAGCTCAGATAACAAAGGAGTTTTACTGGACTCAAACGTTTATTAGCAAATAAAGCTGTTACTTCAGTTTAGCTTAACTGTCTGCGTCTCAGTGCCTCTCACGCAGCATAAACCCTTCAAGCAATAAGTTGAAATCTCACAGTCCCCTGCCCAAATGCCACGAGATATAAATATACCGGTGCCGTGAAACCTCCACCCTGAGGCAAGTTTTAGAGAGTCAATGAATCATATACTGCAGTAACTGCTTGTAGCCCAGTTCCACTCTGTGTCTCGGTTATTTAGAGGGTAATCAAATCAGGTGTCCTCTAGGGACTTAAATCCGTCCACAGCAGATAATGGTCACTGAATAAGGGAGCCTGCACTGCCTCTCACGCAGCACAGACCCTCCAGGCACTCAATTAAAGTCTCACAGTCCCCTGCCAAAACACCACGAGGTAAAAATATATAGATACACTGTTACCTCCAGCCTGAAGCAAATGTGGAGAGCCAATGGGTTATGTATCGCAGTTTCCGCATCCAGACCAGATCCACTGCGTCATCCCCGGCGTTCCAGGCAGACTTTAGGTGCTCCAGGGGTTTGTATCGACAACAGCCCACTCGCTCTGGTGCCTCTGCCTCTATGCTGGAAAGAATCTCCTTCCTCCGCTCCGAGTTTCACTGGACCCAACAGAGACCGGGACGTCCACAGCGTCGCGGGAGGATGACACTGCCGCTTGATGCTGCTTGTGCTGCACTGCTGGGTAAAGACGGGACTCGCGTCTGCTGAACGGGTATGTAGCTAGGACGCCTCGCGTCCTACCTTTCTTGCAGCCGCTCGCTGGGGAGCAAGGGACACCGGGTTCACACAACCGTGCTCTGGGTCTGCAAGCACTAAGCTATGCCGGGGGAGAGTGGATCTCATGGAGAGACAAACTGGCGCGCCGGGACTCCCGCTCACGTGACCTCACTCACGTCCTGCCGTGATCACGCTCCCATAGACCTGATGTTAAAATATTTTTTAACATTGAAATGGTGAAAAAATGTGAAATGGGCCAATATGACCCATTTCACATTATAGATGTCCCCGTCGTCACCCCACGATAGACGCCAACCCGAAGCGTGGCGAGCCCGCGAGGGGCGGCGGTACGCGTCCTCCGACCTTTTCATGCCCTACTATCCACTAGGGCGTGGAGTGAGAATATAATAGTGTGGCGAGCGCAGCGAGCCACCGAGCCCGAAGCGTGGCGAGCGGACGCGGATACCTTCACAGTTATACGCGTCCCCTTGCGGGCTTCACAGGTGTCCGTGGCGACGCGGACACCTGTGAAGCCCGCGAAGGGACGCGTTTACCTGTGAAGGTATCCGCGTCCCCTCGCTGCGCTCGCCACGCTTCGGTCTCGGTGGCTCGCTGCGCTCGCCACACTATTCTATTCTCACTCCACGCCCTAGTGGATAGTAGGGCATGAAAAGGTCGGAGGACGCGTACCGCTGCGCTCGCCACGCTTCGGGTTGTCGTCTATCGTGGGCTGGAGTTTACGCGCTTACATTTGGGGGGGTTGGGAATTTTTTTCATTTAATCCAATGTAAAATTGGGTCCCAGGGACCCAATTTACATTGGATTCAATGAAAAAAATCGGGTCCAAAATCGGTCGGTCGCGTCGATCGCATCGCATGCGACCAAATCGCATGCGATGCGATCGACCCGATTTTTCCGACACGACCACCCCGATCTAAATCGGTGTGGCCGTGCTAGGAAACAAGTACCCTAAAATCATACTGTTAAAAGGAAAAAGATTAGCGATAAACAGCATTCATGATTTAATTGAACCAATATTGCAATCAATCTGGCCGTCCATAAAACACGCTCATCTCAGGAGAGGCACACCAATCCCAGTGTGACCAAGCTCCCAGAGCGAAACGCGCGTCACTTCCGGTCCGGGTGCTTACCGGAGAGGTGAGCCACGGACCACACTGCTTTCCCTAGCACGTCGCTCCCCACCTGCCGAGACTGAACAGAGAGCCGGTTTTGTGAGTACGCAGCAGCACCGCTTAGTGTATCGCTACACAGAGGACGGTGTGGCTGCGGTGATCCCTATTTTCCCTCCTCTTATTTGTTTTTGCATCTGTCTGCCGCACGGAATCCTCTCTATCTATTCCGGCGGTAGCATCTAGAAAGGATTCGACACAGCAAATACTCATGCTCTGTGTGCTGCACACCTACTTATTGAATGATTTTTGGAATTAGAGGCCAAAGGATATATGGCAGTAATTAACGGGTGTGTAGGACATAAAAGAATGTGTGACTGCAAAGGCTGTGTGATTATAAAACTACATATAGCATCTGCCTAATTTTTATGCTTCCCTGAATCCCATACACAGAGACAGATTCTTATCTATGCGAACGGGGAGAAAAAAAGTGTTTTTCCATGCCTGTTTGTGACTAGAATCTGTGCACCCATATATCTGTGATTGCAAAACAATTACCAACAAAGTAAACCCTAAGGCTTTAGAAATTTATGCAGAGATCAGGGATCCCGCTCTCCTGATTTATTGTTCAGTCAACATTTATTCACATGTCGACCACAGTGTTGACAGCTTTGAAAATTTAGTTATTTCAGAACAGATATATGACTGTTGGATTTGCTGTTCAGTCAACATTCACCCTTATGTCGACCACTGTACAGATAGCATTTAAAAAAAATTGTGCTAATTGAAGCAATAGATGTTCTTTTGATTTACTGTTCAGTCAACACTTATTCACATGTCGACCACGGTGTAGACCGCTTTGAAAATAGAGTTATTTCAGAACAAATATATGACTGTTTGATCTGCTGTTCAGTCAACATTTACTCTCATGTCGACCACTGTACAGATAACATTTGAAAAATTGTGTTATTTGAAGCAATAAATGTTTTTGTGAAGAGGTTATGAATGGTCAAACCCAACCCTCTGTAATTTTAGATTAATCTATCCACTCAGTGATCTCTCTCATTCTGGCAATTGAACACACATGCCCTGCAAATGCGAAAGCATCAGGACTAGTGCTGGCTTTTGTTTTCAGAACAGCAGAAGATCACTACCTTTGTCCTTCCGTCTGGGTGACACCTACCACTATCTCTCATCTGTCATTCTATGTCCGTGAGGTCAGATGCCAGACAGCAGAATAAGGGCATGTGTGAACACCCCAGATTACCTTTTTCTCCATGAGGTGCACCACAATTCCTGTTGAACTCCTCTGCGAAATCGAGGTTCAGTGAGACCCCTCTAGGTCAAATCAGCCGTTTGTTTTCTCTGTGCTGCAACACTGCAACAGAGACAATCTGAGCAGATTTTTCTTGAACAATAGAGGTGAACACTGCTTTATATCTTTATTTTAAGGCACATAGGACGGAAATGGTTTAACTCTCACCCAGTATCTGATGTAAATTACATGATACTGGAAAGCAGAATAAACCTGGTGTAAGAGGAGTGCCACTATTCCCTGCTTTTATAAATAATAAGGGAAACAGTGTATCAAGAACACCACCTCAGAGGTTGAACTTGCAACAGTTTCAGATGTGGTTTTGACATTCTAGAATAACTTTGTCTAGGAGTAATAGTGCTGAGACACAAACCCCAGACTCCATAGATTGAAATTTGGTGATTTGATCATACATTTGTACAGGAGTCAAGTAAAGGGGTGTGTCTTTGTAGAGGAAAGCAGTGAGGACCCCAAATATGGATTTGAGGTCTCCAAAGTATACTTGATATATATGTATGCTTTTGATTTTGATTTATTTTTCGCCAAACTGGAAACCATTGAAGAAAATGAAACTATTGTAGATTTGATTCATTGATTCTGTATGAACTGGGTAAACATGGTTTTGTATACCTGTATCTTTTAAAACAAAGATTGATCTGTGTACTTATTTGCATACATTTAAACGAAGATTAATCTTATACGATAAAGCACGTTTTATTTTAAGGCATACCAAATAAAAGTTAATTCTTAAATTACTATAACATACACACAAATTTGATAATAAAAGAGTGCCCCAAAAAGATTATATCAGTCTTTTCTTGCATTTCTGTTGCAAGGCCCCCACTTCCCCTGTCACTTCAGTTACCTCACTGGGGGTTTCAAAAGTGGAATACAAATCATCCCAATGTGATGCTATACCATCTGATTGCGCACTGATGGGACATTCTCCCTATACCAGGGTTTAACAGCAAGTTACTTTGTTTGCTACAAAATCAATTAATTTGTTGCACTTTTGGGATTATATATCCCTGATTTTTAGGTTTAATCTGCATACATCCATAACTTGCACACTGGCTGTGTCTCCCAAGGTGCATGACCTTATATTTATTTACGTTGAACTTCATAGGCAGGCAATGGGAGGGTATGGTTGTCCCTTACTGTCCCTATTCTTACCTCTCCTCCGATAGGCATTGGATTGGGGCAGCGGCGTATTCTCTGTCTTCGCACGCTGCTTGTTCCGTCACAGGAAGTTGCAGTATGTGCTTCCGGCTATTGCGGTGTGCGGCTCTAGCGTCTTCCCCTGCTTCTCCAACGCATTTCGAGGCACTCGGCCTCTTTGTCACGGATTTTTCTTGTTCTGTTAATCCAGCGATCTCAGAAATCAGGAGCCATCGGGCCCTATTATACTCCTGCTCTCCCCCTCACATCATGTCACTGTGTTACCAGCCCAGAGATCTGACCAGTCTCCTCCCCTCACTCTCTGGTGTATCTCATACATCAGGAGCCATCAGCCCCTATTATACTCCTGCTCTCCCCCTCACATCATGTCACTGTGTGTTACCAGCCCAGAGATCTGACCAGTCTCCTCCCCTCACTCTCTGGTGTATCTCATACATCAGGAGCCATCAGCCCCTATTATACTCCTGCTCTCCCCCTCACATGATGTCACTGTGTGTTACCAGCCCAGAGATCTGACCAGTCTCCTCCCCTCACTCTCTGGTGCATCTCATACATCAGGAGCCATCAGCCCCTATTATACTCCTGCTCTCCCCCTCACATCATGTCACTGTGTGTTACCAGCCCAGAGATCTGACCAGTCTCCTCCCCACACTCTCTGGTGTATCTCATACATCAGCAGCCATCAGCCCTTATACTCCTGCTCTCCCCCTCACATCATGTCACTGTGTGTTACCAGCCCAGAGATCTGACCAGTCTCCTTCCCACACTCTCTGGTGTATCTCATACATCAGGACACATCAGCCCCTATTATACTCCTACTCTCCCCTCACATCATGTCACTGTGTGTTACCAGCCCAGAGATCTGACAGTCTCCTCCCCTCACTCTCTGGTGCATCTCATACATCAGGAGCCATCAGCCCCTATTATACTCCTGCTCTCCCCCTCACATCATGTCACTGTGTGTTACCAGCCCAGAGATCTGACCAGTCTCCTCCCCACACTCTCTGGTGTATCTCATACATCAGGAGCCATCAGCCCCTATTATACTCCTGCTCTCCCCTCACATCATGTCACTGTGTGTTACCAGCTTAGAGATCTGACCAGTCTCCTCCCCACACTCTCTGGTGTATCTCATACATCAGGACACATCAGCCCCTATTATACTCCTACTCTCCCCTCACATCATGTCACTGTGTGTTACCAGCCCAGAGATCTGACCAGTCTCCTCCCCTCACTCTCTGGTGCATCTCATACATCAGGAGCCATCAGCCCCTATTATACTCCTGCTCTACCCCTCACATCATGTCACTGTGTGTTACCAGCCCAGAGATCTGACCAGTCTCCTCCCCTCACTCTCTGGTGTATCTCATACATCAGGAGCCATCAGCCCCTATTATACTCCTGCTCTCCCCCTCACATGATGTCACTGTGTGTTACCAGCCCAGAGATCTGACCAGTCTCCTCCCCTCACTCTCTGGTGCATCTCATACATCAGGAGCCATCAGCCCCTATTATACTCCTGCTCTCCCCCTCACATCATGTCACTGTGTGTTACCAGCCCAGAGATCTGACCAGTCTCCTCCCCACACTCTCTGGTGTATCTCATACATCAGCAGCCATCAGCCCTTATACTCCTGCTCTCCCCCTCACATCATGTCACTGTGTGTTACCAGCCCAGAGATCTGACCAGTCTCCTCCCCACACTCTCTGGTGTATCTCATACATCAGGAGCCATCAGCCCCTATTATACTCCTGCTCTCCCCCTCACATCATGTCACTGTGTGTTACCAGCCCAGAGATCTGACCAGTCTCCTCCCCACACTCTCTGGTGTATCTCATACATCAGCAGCCATCAGCCCCTATTATACTCCTGCTCTCCCCTCACATCATGTCACTGTGTGTTACCAGCTTAGAGATCTGACCAGTCTCCTCCCCACACTCTCTGGTGTATCTCATACATCAGGACACATCAGCCCCTATTATACTCCTACTCTCCCCTCACATCATGTCACTGTGTGTTACCAGATCTGACCAGTCTCCTACCCACACTCTCTGGTGTATCTCATACATCAGCAGCCATCAGCCCCTATTATACTCCTGCTCTCCCCTCACATCATGTCACTGTGTGTTACCAGCTTAGAGATCTGACCAGTCTCCTCCCCACACTCTCTGGTGTATCTCATACATCAGGACACATCAGCCCCTATTATACTCCTACTCTCCCCTCACATCATGTCACTGTGTGTTACCAGATCTGACCAGTCTCCTACCCACACTCTCTGGTGTATCTCATACATCAGCAGCCATCAGCCCCTATTATACTCCTGCTCTACCCCTCACATTATGTCACTGTGTGTTACCAGAGATCTGACCAGTCTCCTCCCCTCACTCTCTGGTGTATCTCATACATCAGGAGCCATCATCCCCTATTATACTCCTGCTCTCCCCCTCACATCATGTCACTGTGTGTTACCAGAGATCTGACCAGTCTCCTGCCCCCACACTCTGAGAAAAGGATTTACCAGTAGGTAATTAAAATCCTCTTTTCCACCAAAGTATGAATTTGAATCTGGTATGAATCTCACCGCACTCATATATACTTATATCCTTAGCTCACATACGTTCATTCTCCTCGGACACAGCTTTTAGTTAACTGAGGTGTGGAGGAGGAAGTAGAGGGGAGGAGCCAGTACACCCACTGTGAAGAGTTTTATGTGCCTGTCTCCTGCGGAGGACCTCTTCTTCCCCAATGTATTGAGAACCCAGTATACCATATGGATGATAGAGAAAAGGATAATCAGGCGCTAATGCTTTATATTAAAAATATATTAATCAATCAATCAAAATGCTGTCTAACGAGATAATTCTAAGATGACATATTGCAGCTCCCAAAAGGTATTCTGTATAACTTAATTAGACACAAAATAACAATTAAGAGAGCACTATAACAAAAGTATAGATTACTTTATTAGCATTAAAAAGTAAATAAAAACATATTAGGTGTACATATTTGCCACTATAATAATAATTCCCACAGATATAATCTTCTGTAGGTGGTTACTGTAATTGCATTTTTGCATTCATATACCACCGTGTGTATGCTGACAGAACAGACCTGTACCACCATCAGTAGTGCTGATCCTGTAAGGTGCATATACGCAGCTCAGTAGCCAGAAGCAAATTATTTTATATTGATAGAATAGGAGAATGATACTTTTAGACGAAAGCGGCTACAGTATAGTATAACCGCGTCTAAGAGATGGGGCAGAAGGAAGAGAGCAGGGTAGAGAGGGGCAGATGGGGTGGAGGAAAGAGAAGGGTACTGGGAGAGAGTGAAAAGTAGGAAAGGGTGGGAGCAGAAAGGGGAGGTGACTGGGGGCAAGGTGATGTGGTAAGATGAGGTGCTGGGGGGATGCAGGTCTCTATTTCTTACCAGTATCGGTGGGCCTCCGGTTCACCGGTGCCGGGCTCCCCTACAAGTTCTCCTCTCCCCCTGCCTGATCCATTGTGACTAACATCACAGCTGGGGGAGAACCTTTACATGCTCCCACCCATTTCAGCTGGCAATCACCGCCGGTTCCTGCAGCGGGTTATATGGGCAGATCGCCTGTACACAGAGGGCCCGATTCTAGTCCTTTCGTGCCCCCGCATATTCTGACGGGGGGGGGGGGCTGATGGTGGTGCCCTGCGCATGATCAGTTATGCGCATGTGCAGGGCTTCTGTGCGAGTGCCCTCGCCTACTTGCACTTTTGGCGTGGTGCCCGAACCGGGGGGGGGGGGCGTGGACGGGGACATTGTCGGTGATGGCCATGGGCATTCATGGCGTTCCCATGTAAATTCCAGTGGGGCGCCAGGGGCGGGTGGCTGACATCACATGACGTCAGCCGTCCTGAGCCCTGGAGATATAATTTCAATGATCTCTCCAGCATTGGGCACATGCGAGGGGATCCGGAGAGGGGGGGTAGCGGCTTTTCATCAGGGCGGGCACTGTGGGACTTGGTACCAGGTCATCCAGAAACAGGCCCATAGCACGATGCACCAATATATCGGCCATCGGCTCTGTTGTAGAGATCACATTGGTTACAGACCTATTGCTGGTACTCATTGGCTGACGGACCAGCGATATATCGGCCAGTGTGTGCGCAGCATTAGACATGTTACGTTTAAGTGATAAAACCTCTATGTACATTTGTCTCTCAATATCAACAATTCTGTCTGTTGTCACTCATCTGTTTCCTGTAGATGGGCGCACAAGCAGGAATACCTCGGAGGGAGATCTCATTGTGTCTCCAGATTATATACTAGAAGATAAGAACATCAGACAAGATTCTCCAGAAGAAAACCCCATTATCCCCAATACACAACCAACATTTCACAGTGCAGATATTTCATCTGGTCCCTCTAGTCATGAGGAACCTTCTCCTGATCATTCAGACCTTACTGCACACATTACAGACCATAAAGATGATACAATAACATCCCGTTCTGAGTTTGGTGAGAGTTCTATACATCAGTCAGTTTCTGTTTTACATCAGAGACATCACACAGGGGAGAAACCATTTTCATGCTCTGACTGTGGGAAATGTTTTTCACAGAAATCCAATCTTGTTAAACATGAGAGGTTACATACAGGTGATAAGCCATTTTCATGCTCTGAATGTGGGAAATGTTTTACACAGAAATCCAATCTTGTTCAACATGAGAGGATACATACAGGTGAGAAACCATTTTCATGTTCTGAATGTGAGAAATGTTTTACAAATAAATCTCATCTTGTTTCACATGAGAGGTTACATGCAGGTGATAAGCCATTTTCATGTTCTGAATGTGGGAAATGTTTTACACTTAAATCCAGTCTTGTTATACATAAGAGGATACATACAGGTGAGAAACTATATTCATGTTCTGAATGTGGGAAAAGTTTTACACTTAAATCCATTCTTGTTATACATAAGAGGATACATACAGATGAGAAACCATTTTCATGTTCTGAATGTGGGAAATGTTTTACAAATAAATCTCATCTTGTTGCACATGAGAAGTTACATACAGGTGATAAACCATTTTCATGCTCTGAATGTGGGAAATGTTTTACACAGAAATCCAGTCTTGTTAAACATGACAGGATACATACAGGTGAGAAACCATTTTCATGTTCTGAATGTGGGAAATGTTTTACAAATAAATCTCATCGTGTTGCACATGAGAGGTTACATACAGGTGAGAAACCATTTTCATGCTCTGAATGTGGGAAATGTTTTACACAGAAATCCACTCTTGTTAGACATGAGGGGTTACATACAGGTGAGAAACCATTTTCATGCTCTGAATGTGGGAAATGTTTTACACAGAAATCCACTCTTGTTAGACATGAGGGGATACATACAGGTGAGAAACCATTTTCATGTTCTGAATGTGGGAAATGTTTTAAAAATAAATCTCATCTTGTTGCACATGAGAGGGTACATACAGGTGAGAAACCATTTTCATGCTCTGAGTGTGGGAAATGTTTTACACATAAATCCAGTCTTTTTATACATGAGAGAGTACATACAGATGAGAAACAATTTTCTTGCTCTGAATGTGGGAAATGTTTTACACGGAACTCCAGTCTTGTTAAACATGAGAGGATACATACAGGTGAGAAACCATTTTCATGTTCTGAATGTGGGAAATGTTTTACAAATAAATCTCATCTTGTTACACATGAGAGGGTACATACAGGTGAGAAACCATTTTCATGTTCTGAATGTGGGAAATGTTTCGCAAATAAATCTAATCTTGTTGCACATGAGAGGTTACATACAGGTGATAAACCATTTTCATGCTCTGAATGTGGGAAATGTTTTACACAGAAATCCAGTCTTGTTAAACATGAGAGGATACATACAGGTGAGAAACCATTTTCATGTTCTGAATGTGGGAAATGTTTTACAAATAAATGTAATCTTGTTATACATGAGAGGGTACATACAGGTGAGAAACCATTTTCATGCTGAGTGTGGGAAATGTTTTACACTTAAATCCAGTCTTGCTATACATGAGAGGGTACATACAAGTGAGAAACCATTTTCATGCTCTGAGTGTGGGAAATGGGTACTTGTATCCTAGCACGGCGCCCACTAAGCTAATTGCGCAGTGGGCTATTCTGCGTAAGAAAATACGATTTTCCATAGTAATTTATTCACTGCTCTCTGGCAGTGAATAAGTTACATACATCGCATCCGATATAAAATCGGAAGCGATCGTATACGATTTTGGGCATTCGTGGCGTGAGGACGCGGAATACATGTAAAGCAATCCCCGTCCCCTCGTGGGGCTCGGTGGCTCGCTGCTCTCGCCACACTATAAAATCAACTCCACGCCGACCTGGATAGTGGGGGTATGAAAAGGTCGGAGGACGCGTTCCGCCGGCGCTCGCCACGCTTCGGGGTGGAGTTGGATAGTGGAGGTGTTTCAGGAACACTTTCACACCTGCATTATCATATATCTGACACAGTAATGACGACACGTGTTAACGCTAAACTGATATTTACTTAAATTATTTCATTAAATAATCATAAATAATTAATAACATCGATTAGAACAATTAATGATAATATTAAGAAAACATGAACTTTTAAGAAGACAATATTAATCAACAAATGTAAACACACTTCATCGCCCTTGGGGAGCAGTTTAAGTGCTTCCACAAAGCGTTTGAAAGGCTCCTCAGCTTCCAACGCCACATGAACTCGGTTAGATATGATTTCAGCTCGTGTCTCCCTGTTCCTCTTTGGCGCTTGTTGCGCCATTTACATTGGCCCCACAATCTCTCAACAGTTTGCGTGTGAACCCCTGTTGCTGGGTCGATGAAATTGTATCTGTGATTCACAGTAAAATGGTGGTATCCTGCCAGTTATAACTGTTGAGTGCTATATGCCCTCCAGCAGTCTGTGTACACATTTGTACCCGGCTCTATATTATGGATAATGCAGTTCATCAATGTGGTCGCATCACGGCTGGCCACCATTTTCAAGAAACACTGTCCGGTGTCTCGGCATTTACCACCGAAAATCCACTGTTGTGGCAAAATTCGTTATTTTTGCGCTTGACAAATAATGTTTCCTTTTCAGGGTCCATGAGTCCCACAGGGGACATCGGGTTGTAGGCGGATCCAGGGCGTCCGAGCGAAGCTCTTTAAGTTTTCCCAGAATGCCCGATGCACCTTTATATCAGCACGGATTACCTCACTGAGGTAATCCCATAAGAAGCTTTTTTTTTTTTTTTATTTGCCGCCTTAGCGGCAGAAGCCAATTTGCGGCTGAGGACGCTCACCGCCGTTAGTCACTGATGGCGGAGCGAGCGGCCGCAACACTCCTCCCGGCGCCGACATCCCCCAACGACGCGAGTCAAGCAGGGTAGACCGGTGGGGGAGACTGCACTGCCGGATATCTCCCCCAGGCAGCGTGGCCAGACCGGGAGCAGGTAAGGCTTCGTTAGGAAGCAAAAAACGCTGCCTTGCCGCACGCGTGGGCTGGGAGACGCCCGCTGTAGCTGGCGTGGGCACTCGGTTCGGCTAGGGATCCCACTAGACCACCGGGGACTGAGCGCAGGCCTGGGTAGGCGGACCCATATTTAATCATAGGCTCCTTGGCGCTCCGGTGGGGGAAGTCCAGCAAGGGGAGGTGGCTCTTGGCCTGCAGTCCCTCCCCCAACTTTGGTGCCAATCTCCTTAGAGATCTGCCGTCCATTAGCTGTCTACACACTGTGCCCGCCCCCCCTCTCTCAGACCAGCGCCATTTCTGCAGCACGCAAGTCTTCCAGAGACCGGGCACATTTCTCCCCTGTGAAACCGTCTACAGGCTGAGTAGTAGCTTTCACAGCCACCCGAAATCCTCCTTTGCTCCATAGAGTACAGAGGTTGATACAGGGTGTGTTAGCTTTTAAATAGGCTATTAGTGTGTATGTGACTATTGTGCTAGTGCTTTTTTTTGTCCTCTGTCAGTATTTCTTACTGTCCACTTTATTTTCAATATCTTCTCAGAAAGATTACTGAGGTTTACCTCAAAGGTCACATACATCCAGTGATATCACTCTAGATTTTCCGTGGTTGAAGTTACCTATTGTGCACTGTATTTCCCCCCCCCCCCTCCCCCTCCTTGTTGGGTGTGCTGACACTATGTCCAAAAGGGGGCACAACCAGATAGTCTCCTCAGCTCCGGTCTTGCAAAAGCTGTGCTGCAGGTCTGTCTGATATGGATGTTATCCAGGACGGGTTATGTGTCAATTGCTTTATCCCACCTGGCCAGTCCTCTGCCACGGCAGTCCCTCAGCAACCACCCTGGGCAGCTTTCCAACAATTATTAGGCACCCTAGTGGATCGCACCCCCTGTAGTCCAGCCCCCTCCACCTTGGGTGGATGCTCTGTCGACCACGGTGCAGACCTTGCAGCAGACTACGGTAGCTATGCAAAAGCTGCTGCCACATGCTGCTCGACCTAGTAGACCCCTGTTAACACCATTGCTACATGTAACTCAGGATGACACTGATGATGGCGGGGATGATAATGCGGATGATGACATCAATTTGGATGATCCTATGCCCACTGACACTCCTGCTTCTTAAGCAGAGATTCCTGATGTGGCAGCTCTTATTCACGCTATCCGTGAAGTACTGAACCTACTGCCAAGACCAGAGATGTCTTTAAAAAGCAGAAGGTAGTCAAGGCCCAATTCCCACACTCTGATCATTTAACTGAGATCAGAAAGGACCAATGGGAAGCTTTGGGGAAAAGGGCCAGTATTCCCAGGAAGGTATTGTCTAGATATCCGCTTCCACCTGAGGATTGTAATCCATGGGAGATTCCCCCTTCAGTGGATTCGCATGTCACAAGACTGGTTAAACCTTCAGTTCACCCAGTCACTTCAGGGTCAACTTTGAGGGATCAAACAGATCGGCACCTGGAGAACGGTCTTAAGGCCATATTCTCTTATACAGGCGGAGCACAGAGGCCCACTATTGCAGCAACATGGGCGGGAAAAGCCATTATGCCTTGGATACAGGCTCTGGAGGAGGAGCTTACTCCCGATGCATCGGAGGATGCCAAATTGTGTATTCATCATATTAAACAAGCGGCATCGTATATTATGGAAGCAGGCACCTTAGCGGCCAGGGCATCCGCAAGCTCCATTCTGGCCCGCCGTATTATCTTGCTTAGGCTATGGAAGGCGGACCTAGAGTCTAAGAAAACCCTAGAACTACTACCCTTCAAGGGTGAAAATCTGTTCGGGGCAGAACACATAAATAATCTTGAGGTCCCTGCTTCAGTCTTGAGTTATTGTCCCAGTACCGTCACAACAAAGAAAGCTCGGCTTCTATTCAACGTTGTTCCTGGTTCCCAAACGGAACGTTCCGACCCATTTTGAACCTAAAATCTCTCAACAAGGTGGTAAAGGTTTCAAAATTCCGGATGGAAGCGCTGAGGACTATAATTCTAGCCTTGGAAGAAGGGGATTACATGGTCTCATTAGACATCCGAGACGCTTACCTTCACATCCCCATTCTGCCAGCACACCAGAAATACCTGAGGTTTGCTATTCTCAACAGGCGTTACCAATTCCAGGCTCTCCCATTTGGGCTAGCCACTGCACCCAGGATTTTCACAAAAATCATGGCAGTAATGGCGGAACATCTACACCGGCAAGGAATCAAAGTCTTCCCATACCTGGATGATCTATTGCTAGTGGCAAAATCCCAGAAGTGTTATCGCACCTGCAGATAACAATCACAACTTTGCAGAGTCACGGGTGGCTACTAAATTGGTAAAAGTCTTCCCTGATTCCTTCTCAGCGGATGCTACATCTGGGAGCCCTTCTGGATACCAGGTCGTTGAGGTTGTTCCTTCCCAGAGACAAGTGTATGGATCTCCAACTTCGGATTCAGGCATTCAGCCTAAGCCCAAGAGTCTCCGTACACTGGGCAATGAGGATCCTGGGCCGGATGGTATCCACATTCGACATGGTCGAGTGGGCCCAGTTCCACTCTCGCCTGCTTCACCGTCTCATCCTGTTGAAGTGGGACGGTCTACCTCAACACATCCGGTCAATTTTCTTCACATTGACCCAGGAGATAAAGACTTCTCTTCTGTGGTGGATGCAGACAGAACATCTCACACAGGGCTGTCCTTTCTGGTTCAAAGAGTGGCTGATCCTAACATCAGGCATCAGCCTCAGAGGCTGGGGGCGGTAGAAGGATCCCAATCCTTGCAAGGCGTGTGGACGATGCAAGAATCCCGCCTTTCCATCAATGTCTTGGAGCTACGCGCAGCCTACAATGCCCTAATCCAGTCGCAAGACCTGCTCCAGGCGAAACCAGTACAGATCCGGTCATACAACGCCACGGCCGTGGCATACATCAATCGCCAGGGAGGTCTGGTCAGACAACGCCACGGCCGTGGCGTACATCAATCGACAGGGAGAGACTCAGTGTCGCTGCTCTCTGGGAAGTGTCCAGGATCCTAGCCTGGGCGGAACAGCACCTCCTGGCACTGTCGGCGGTCTTCATCCCAGGCGTTCTAAATTGGGAAGCAGACTTCCTAAGCTGCCAAGATATCCATCCAGGGGAGTGGTCTCTACATCCAGAAGTGTTTGCCATTCTGACAGACCGTTGAGGCCTGCTGGATGTGGACCTAATGGCGTCCAGACACAACCGCAAAGTTGTAAACTTCGGGTTGAGGTCCAGGGATCCTCAGGCTTGCTTCATGGATGCCCTGTCGATTCCTTGGACATTTCACCTTCCATATGCCTTCCCACATATAAACATGATCCCCAGAGTGCTCAGGAAGTTCAAACAGGAAGGCGGGACCCTCATCCTGATCGCTCTAGACTGGCCACGCAGGCACTGGTATGTGGACCTGCAGCAGATGTCTCACCAGCCTCCTTTTCCATTACCCCTTCGGGTGGACTTGCTGAGTCAGGGTCCTTGCCTACACCCGGACCCTCAACGTCTGTCTTTGACGGCGTGGCACTTGAAACTGCCCTATTGAAATGTAAGGGGTTTTCTTCAAAAGTGGCCAAAACCATGATTCAGGCTTGCAAACCGGCATCTTCTAGGATATATTACCGGATATGGCACTCTTTCTTTGCATGGTGTACAGCGAGGAAGTACGACCCAAAGGTTTTCAAGGTAGCCAGAATCCTGGCTTTCTTACAGAAGGGCCTGGACATGGGGCTGAAGCTGGCCTCTTTCAAAGTCCAGATCTCAGCTTTGTCAGTCTGGTTCCAGAAGAAAATTGCCTTCCTACCGGATGTATGCACTTTTCTACAAGGAGTTCTACATGTCCAGCCTCCGTATGTTCCTCCTACGACACCGTGGGACCTTTCACTTGTGCTACAGGCTTTAACCAAGCCTCCTTTTGAACCATTACCTACAGTTGATTTCAAATGGCTGACAGCCAAGACAATTTTTATCTTGGCCATCGCTTCCGCCTGAAGGGTTTCAGATCTGTCAGCCCTTTCTTGTAGATCACCCTTCCTCATTTTTCATTCGGACAGGGCGGTTTTGCGGACAAAACCTTCTCACCTTCCTAAAGTCGTCTCAAAATTCCACGTTAATCAGGAGATTGTGGTTCCTGCGTTCACGGCAGAGGATCTTTCCCCAGATGAACGCTTACTGGATGTGGTCAGGGCTCTGACCACCTATATTGACCGTACCAAGTCGGTCAGAAAATCTGATTCCCTTTTTGTATTATACGGATTCCGCAAAAAGGGTTGGCCAGCTGGCAAACAAACCATCGCTCGCTGGATTCGCATGGCTATCCAACAGGCTTATCAACAGGCTAACCTGCCTATTCCTGTTTCAATCAAAGCGCACTCTACTAGAGCGGTTGGTCCATCATGGGCAGCAAGCCGAGGTTCTTCTGCTGAACAGCTGTGCAAGGCTGCAACGTGGTCATCTGTCCATACCTTCATCAGATTCTATGCTTTTGACACATTCGCCTCCCAGGATGCCTCCTTCAGTCGTCGAGTTCTTCTGGCACCCCAGGCAAATTCCCTCCCTTGAAATACGGCTTTGAGACATGTCCCCTGTGGGAACCATGGACTTTGAAAAGGAAAAGGAGATTTATGGTAGACTTACCTTTGTTAACTCCCTTTCCTTGAAGTCCATGGGAACCACAGGGTGCCCTCCCTTTAAATTTGCTCCTGAGGTATCCCTATGTGTGATATTCTGATCTGTGACCTGTAACGACCATAGTAGCGTCCATTGCTATATTGTGTATGTATGAGTACATGGGCATGTGTGTTCTCTATCCTCTTCTCTTCTCCGCTTCCTGCTTATGGCTTGTTAACAAAAACTGGCTGTATGAGCCTGGAGGCGGGGTTGTAGGGGAGAGGGCCCGGGCATTCTGGGAAAACTTAAAGAGCTTCGCTGATTGGTGCCTCGGACCCCCTGGATCCGCCTACAACCTGATGTCCCCTGTGGTTCCAATGGACTTTAAGGAAAGGGAGTTAACAGAGGTAAGTCTACCATAACTCTCCTTTTCGTCACATTCAACAATCAATCCTGGTCCACCGATGCAGTGCTGTGGCTGCGCCATTATATCCAGGGCACACGCCTCCCTCATCCAGCGGTTGTACAGCACTGTTGTTTTTTTGGAGATGTGGAGCTGCTGCGCACAATACTCTATAGACGTCAGCTCCTGTGCCCACAAGTACAAGAAACGCACCAACGTAAGAAATGGTAAGCGGCAGCCTGGGAACCAGTGCGCCACTCTCAGGCTCACCTTAAGTCAGCAGACCTTTACGTGGCACTGCCACATCGCCTCCTTAACTGCGAGGCGCATTATGTGCCCGTTTGTGCAATTCTGCGCGACTGGAAGAAGTCCGTGGTCTTGAAAAAACCTTTATGGCCTCCTCCTCGGACTGAGGCAACGTAAATCTGTCCAATGATGCTGCCATATCAATTGATTTCAATATCGGATCAATAAAACACCAGGAGCTCTGAGTGATGCTTCCAGTACTCACAGAAAATCACCTCAGAGTGATTCTGAGAGAATCCAACAGGGGGCGGGAATGACAGTGAGCGGGAACGGACTTGGTACTGAAATCGTACGCATCGCATGCCACTATAATTCGGCATGTGATTTCAGTACGGTACCGTACGTAGAAAATCTGGGCGCCGTGCTAGGAAACAAGTACCGGGAAATGTTTTACACTTAAATCCAGTCTTGTTATACACGAGAGGGTACATAGAGGTGAGAAACTATTTTCATGTTCTGAGAGTGGGAAATGTTTTACCAATAAAGTTCATCTAGTTAGACATCAGAGACACCTTTTCCATGCTTGCAGTGTGGGAAATGTTTTATAAATAAATGTATACTTTGTAAATACCAGAATAATAACATTTTGATGAGCTGATCTGCAGTAAAAATGACCATTGATGTGAGGATACCCCTGTTGCCTGCACAGGGATCATCTGAGCGTAGTCTCCACTAAACAATGCAGGCTCTATGCCCCCACTGGAAACTGCGGGGGCATCCATGTTCATCCACAACCAGCCCCCTCTCCAGAGCTGGGCAACAGTGACCCTCCAGCTGTTGATGAACTACACATCCCAGGATTCTTTGCATTCATTAGTTTTGCTATGTGGCCATGCTGAAACTGATGCAAGGCATGCTGGGATGTGTAGTTCATCAACATCTGGAGGCCGCTATTGCCCAGCGCTGCTCTAATCATACTACAGACTCTCAGGCACCAGCTCAGCAGGAAGCCAGGCTACTTCTTGGACATTTACATCCTGGGATACAAACATCCGCCCAATCGCTGCCCAGATCTTATTTTTATTCAGTATTTCTTCTTATTACAATATGCATATGATACAGAGATAAGATGTTACATCCCATCCTTTCCCCTACCTTATATCTGTGCAGTGTATATGTGCTTTATGTCTGACAAGTGATGCCATTATACCGATTATACTAAACTTACATTGTGCCTCATCTATCTCACCTTCTGTATACGGCCATTTATAATAAAGCTATTCCTGTGTAATAGTGTGGATTTGTATAATGTATATGTATTGTTGTGTATACTCCTGTATAAGCCTCATAGAATTCTGACAGCGTCCATCTCTCCCACGTTTGATGACACTTTCTTACATTATTACTGTTGGTGTATGTGTACTTCTCATTATCTACTGTATGGTTTACCAGATGGATCCAGTGGTATAAATCCGGTGCCTCATGCGCCTCCATTTCCCTGCTATTATTACTTTTGCCAGAGCAGCTAGGTTCTCCACCAGCGGTATAAACGGGTCATTGCCCTTACCTGTGGGTTTATGCCCAAAATACATAGTTACATCCAGATATTGTACCGGTAGTCCCACCTTGACCATTATATTTTGGACTTACTCCCCAAATCTCCTTCGCCTATGACACTGCCAAATCCTATGCATACATGTACCCTGCTGTATACTGCATTTTGGGCATAAATCTTTTTTTGTTGTTATCATACTTCCTAAGTGTAGCTGGGGTTACATAGACCCTATGTAGGATACAGAGCTGTACCTGTTGGAATTTTATAGCCATTGTGGCCCTAGTGGATGAAGTGCCCCTTCCCATTCTCTATCCTGGAGGACCTCAATATCTTCTTCCTATGGTTTCCAAATTATGTCTATTTCTTCTTCGGATTCCATGGTTCCCACAGGGTGACATCGGGGTTGTAGGCGGATCCAGAGGACCGTGGCACCAATCAGCAAAGCTTTGGAAGTTTCCCAGGATGCCTGGTCCCTCTCCCCTATAACCCCGCCTCCATGTTCAGCTCCTCAGTTTGTGTTGGTGCCAGCAGGAAGCTGGAGCACCATTTAATTCAGCTGGGTTTACCTCAGGGAGGGAAGCCCAAAGAAGCTTTTATTTTTATTGCTTATTCTTTTTTTTTTTTTTTATAAACTTTTTTATTAAGACATTGCTTTTCATGGTAATTTGCACGTTACATTTGCGTATTGTATACAAATTGCATAAATATTACAAATAAAAACATGAACCATTAATATTTTAAGTCCAATCATCATACAAATCAGAGGAGTAACAAATACGTTTTTGATGGTTAATTTGTAGAGACATTCATTTAAGAGAACAGGAGGGTCTTGGGCAGCCATCCTAGTAAGGTACCATGTTGTAGACTGTAAGCTATCGTGTATCATTTGTATTGAGAGGGAGAGTTGGTATAGAAAAAATTACACATGTTTCCCTCTGTCTACAATTGCATCTAGCCAATCCATGCTAAATAGAAATTGAAGTTTAGTTAGAAATAGGGTGAGTTGTGGTGGTGTAGGGTCAATCCAGCTTTGCAAAATGGTTTTTTTGCCTGCTGCACTCATAGCTAGTAGCAGTTTTGTATTTTCCTTCGTCATCCGTATATTGGGGTCAAAGATGCCCAATATTGCCCATTCTGGACAATGTCTCTGCGGGTGAGGGAAGCAGCGCTGAGAGGACTAGAGGTTGACTGAGTGGAAGGCACACAGCACCCATAGTGCCGGCTGTATCGGGACTTGAACCGCAAGCTGAGCCTGTGCGGACACTTAGCCGGTAAGAGCGCTTGCTTCAATACCCGAATCGTTTTTTTTATTTTTTGAATCGTATCCAATAATATGCCCTCGCATTACTGCTTTGGAGGTGTCCCATAAAAGTTCTGGACGATCCCAGTGTTCTATATTTTCATCTACATTATTCGTCCAGTGATATACAAGGTACGACTTAAAATCCTCTGAAGAGGAGAAATATGGGGAATCTCCAAGTGGCCAGTGGTCAGGGAACTCGGTCCTCATTACCCCACACAGTGCATGTTTTTCTGGTAACCCAGCAGGTGCACAGGTGTACTAATTACTCACAGACACATTTTATAAGGTCCGCAGGTGGAGTTAATTATTTCCCTTGTGATTCTGTGAGGAGACCTGCAAAACATGCACCGCGTGGGGTAATGAGGACCGAGTTCCCTGACCACTGGGTTAGGCAATGGTTAAGATAGATTACATTCATCGCCAGTTGGCAAATAAGTGACTGTACAAAATATACACATATCGAAGAGTGAATTATGCATCTACAATGTCTCACAATAATATTTGTACATTTTTTCCTCAACATCTGAAAAGTTTTGCAATATTTGATGACTGGATAACAATATGAAAAGTATACATAATGTAGGATGAGTTATCCTACAGGATGAGGATGAGTTATCCGTGCAGGATGTAGGATGAGTTATATACGTGCAATGTCTTACATCAACATTTTCAAACTTTTTCTCAAAAACCAAAAAGGGAACTGTGTGCGCCATCTTCATGCAGAGACTCACACCGTGAACTTATCAATCAACAGTTTTAATAAACCTAGACCAGTAGAGGGTCAATAATCTAAATTTTCCCCGCCCGGGGGATGTGATATCAGGAAACAGTTCGTGCTTGTGGTAAAGAAGAGGTTTGCCTATTAGGGGACCTTCTGGGTGATCTATCAGACATGAAGTGAGTTTTTGCTTCTGGATCAGTAAAGAACAAAGACGTACCATTTTCTACCACTCCCAGTTTTGCTAGGTAAAGAAGTGCAAATCGTAAATTATGCCTATTCAGATAAGTACAAATTTCGGAAAATTATTTTCTTTTTGAGCGACTGCTGCTGAAAAGTCTTGAAAAATTAAGATTTTATAATCTCCTACTTTCAATTCTTTAGTTTTGCGATATGCAGTCAGTATACTTTCCTTCATCCTGTAGTCTAAGTAACGGGCAATTACAGGTCGAGAACGGGTGGAGGGTATCTTCACGTAATGCTCCTAACTTGTGTGCCCATTCTATATATGGCAGGTCAATATTTTCTGTTACACCTAGGGCCCTAGGTAGGTCTGTACTAAGGAAGGAAAGAGAGCCTGGCCTGTTATAGATTCAGGGACGCAGATGAATCGTAGATTATTTCTACGTGGTCTGTTTTCCAGATCTTCAAGCTTCTCCTGAAGCTGTTGTATGATCCCCTCCTGAGTACTAGTCTCATCACCATACTTCTGCAAGTCATCCTCCACATCACTGACTCGTGTTTCTATGGCCTTTATATGTGATGCATTAGCTTCTATACGTGCTAATCCTGCATCTACACTGGCTTGTAAATTGTTAAACCTTTGGTCTAAGAGAGGCATCATGAAATCTGAGATCTCTTTGGCTGTGAGGGTGGTGGGACGATCCTCAGGCAGTTCAGAGGTGTCACCCGTAATACTGGGGGAAGGAGGGCCCGATCTTTGGGTAGTTCCCTTGTTTTTCCCTGATTTGCTGGAGGATGCAGGCTGTTTTACAGGCATGTTTTATTACACAAATGTATCCATGCCCCTAAGGCATGGACAATGCAGGGAGATAAGTTGCACTATTAGGTATTTATATTGCAGTAGTCTTAGTTCAAAAAGCCAAGCACAGTGTTGGTCCTGGGCTGGGTAAAAGAAAGGGTATCAAATAAACATAGTTATGTCTAAGACATAGTAATTTGAAATTAAATGAGTTTAAGTTTAGTAATTAGATCTTTAACCACTAGATGTCAGCAGAGAGTCACATACAATAACCCCACACTTCAATCTCTTATATATTTGGCTACATCTGTCACTCAAAGTGTGTCTGGAGATGTAATGCTGGGTGGAGCCTCTGACTCACATGACAGAGAACCAGCCCAGTGAGCCCACAGACAGTGCCAGACACCCTCTGCCTCTCCATGTTACACAGCAAAGACACAGCTACTCACCAGGTGAGCGCCCCACACCTCCATACCTCCCAACATGACCCTCTCCAGGAGGGACAGAATGCTCTGTTTGTGGACTTCCATCTTAATTTATGATTGTCATCACCTGTTTTAAACAGGGTAATTGATAAGAAAGCTGTTTAAGCACAGGTGATGGTAATCCATAAATTAAGAAGAAAGTCCAGAAACAGAGCAATGTGTCCCTCCTGGAGAGGCTCATGTTGGGTATGCACCTCCCTCCCCCCCCCCCATTCACGGCATCCCCACGATTAAATGGCACATGCAAAACACTGACATGGCTATGGTCGACAATGAAAAAGGTTGACAAGATTTATTTTTCACTTTTTCAATGTTTTCATATTCATTCTCATGTGTCGACATGGACACCAATGAAGTGCCACACTTATGTCAACATTTACATATGTTGACCTTTCTGTGTTGATTTTGTCTTGTGGTGATTCGCGGCACCTCCCGCGACCCCCCTCCCGCGATTTGCAGCACACCCCCGGTGACTCCCGCGATTCGCGGCCCCACCCCGTGACACACCCCCCCTCCTGCGATTCGTGGCACCCCGCGACCCCCCCTCCTACGATTCGCGCCAACCCCCGGTCCCCCCTCCCGCGGTTCACGGTGCCCCCCACGACCCCCCCTACCGCGATTCCCCACCCCTGACCCCCCCTCCTGTCATTGCGGCAACCCCCCGCCCCCGCGACCCACCCTCCCGCGATTCACTGCAACCCCCCGCGCCCCCCCTCCCACGATTCGTGGCACCCACACCCCCCCCCCTCCCGCAATTCACAGCATCCACCCACGACCCCTCCTCCCGTGATTCGCGGACACCCCTCACCTCTATGAGGCTATGGTCGACAATGAAAAAGGTTGACATGAGTTTTTGAAGATTTATTTTTCTTTTTTTGAATGTTTTCATATTCATTCTCATGTGTCGACATGGACACCGATGAAGTGCCACACTTATGTCAACATTTACATGTGTTGACCTTTCTGTGTTGATTTTTTTCTTGTAGCAATTTTTTTCCAGTCACAACTATGAACTATGTGCACGTCAACCTACACATCATCAACCAATTCTTTGTATAATATATAACACCTGTTCTGTTTTACTGTAGGTGTTTTAAGTCAGACCTTTTACTGCTACTATTACTGTTTATGTAAATGCATTCTGAATGACAGCAACATCCTACCATCCTTCTACAAGAATATATAACCAACTAGGTGATTCATCGCGCCCCGTGCCCCCCCCCTCCTGCAATTCGCGGACCCCCCTCCCGCGATTTGCAACCCCCCTCGCGCAATTCACGCCCCCTCCCACGCTTTGCGGACCCCCGCCCTCTCCCGCGATTCGCCGAAACCTGCGCCCCCCTCCCTTGATTCACGGCACCCCCCGCAATTCACGGCACCCCTAAACCCCTCATTAGTCCCCCGTATACTCACACACCCCTATCACTACCCAGCTTCCTGCTCTCCTGAACCGTAACTTCCACCACTGGGGAGTCGCTGACGCTGTTTTGCCCACATGCCCCTATCATGCCTCATAGCCCAGCCTCCTGCTCTCATGCACCCGAACTCCCACCCAGTAGGAGGAGACACTGACTAAGGGCCACCATCCTGTATTCCTGTACTGCCACGCTGGACCCTCACCCACTGGCAGAAGCTGCACAGTCTCTCCCACCCTCCTCTTTAGTCCCCCTTATGCCCACACACCCCTATCACTACCCAGCCTCCTGTTTTCCTGTGTCGTGACCTCCGCCAGTGGGGAGCCGCTGACTCAGAAACAACCTACTATACTTTTGCACACACACACCTAAACAGCATGCCCACACAGCCCCCACACCCACAAATGTCACTGTACCCTCCACACTATCAATGTACATCTTACTCTGTAACCGCTTTTTAATTAAACAAAACAATACACACCCCCTTCCACATCATATGCTCTCTATTTAACACATTTCACCTATAACTCAAGTTGCAATACAGGCCATCTTTCATACAATTCTAACCATCTTTCTCATATACAAATGTTCACACATTAAGGGGGCGCAGCCCCTTACGACGGTGTGAAGAGCACCCGTAGGGCACGATGAATCACCTAGTTCTCTATATAAATAGAAAACATGGAATAGAGCACATCACTGTGAAACAAACACACCAATAACCAACCTAACAATAAGGGTACATGTAGAATTTTGAGTATAGTGTCCTTGAGAATATCAAGAAAAGTTGCATATTTAAACTATTAGAGAAATGGAGGCACGTGGCCATGGCAGCGAGGACGTAGGAGGCAAACCTCAGAGCTCCCTGGTCCTATATCCTGTTAATGGCGATTAAATATGACCAAAGAAACACTAAGTGAAAAGCGCAGGTTACGTATTATGTCCGTAACCTGCGTACCCTTTATACCTAGCTACGTGCGAACAAAACGTAGCGCAGCGTAGCGTACCTTTATTGTGTATTATACACAATAGAACCAATACCTTAATAAGAGATCCTTTCGCAGTAATCTGACTCTAATCTGCGAATATACCTTAAAGGACAGTGTCCGTTATATACCTTATCGCTGAATGCGAATAAACAGACACAACCACAGTATTAAAGTAAGGAGATAAGAACTCCGTAAAGAGATGTATTTAAGTCCCTAATGGACAAAAGGGGGTTACAGGAATAGAAAATACAGGTATAACAAGTGATACAATAGACTAACAATGAATATAATAATCAGGCTCTACTAAGGGAAGAAAACAGATACAGGATACAATCATAATCAGCCACATCACATAAAAGGGGAATACGAATGTTACCTTCAGGGGAAATAGCGCAGCGCAGTCCGGTCGGAGCTCACTATGTTCAGGTTTGAACATAGTCCGGTCAATGGTCAGGGAAAGGAAGATGTGCCGAAGTGACCGAGGCCGCCCTGGGTCACCTATCTTATAGGGTCAGAAGGGGGAGGTCAAAGGCCATTCCTATTGGTCAGAGATCGTATGTCAGGTCCACTGTGATTGGGGGTAAGATGATGCATCTGGTTTGAATAGGTGCAGGGGAGTGAACTTTTGGAGTCCTTTGTTTGTTAGTATCGTCGTCAGGGATTGTAAATAGCAGTCAGAACCGGTTTTAATAGATTCCTTTGTTATATACTTTTCAACAGAAACTGTCTTAGGAATATGGATTTTGTCCATAACTATCGGACCGTATGTATTGCGAAATATTCTCGATGACCGGAATAATGCGCATATGAAACGGAACATATCGGTACTAAACATGATACAGACGGATGTATGCAAATGCTAACTAAGCTATGTGTGGCGTTCTAAACCTTTAACTATATTTTATTTAGTGTCAGTATGTTCTTATGAATTTATGTGTGATAGTATGGCTACGCTTCTGGTCCACTTTGTCACACAGACTCGGGTATGGAAACTTTATTTGCGCAATTCTGCGAACCAAAATGGCGGCCATACTATCCTAAAATGGCGTGTATGCAACTCGACTTTAACAATCCTGAAAAATACCCCTGTAATACCGCCTGACCGCAGAGCCCCCTCACCTTTCGCTGCGCTGTGTTGCTGGGACCCCCGAGACTGCGGTGGTGTGGTCTGCCCGTGGGTATCCTGTGCTGGGGAGCTGTGGGATATGGTGCGGCCTGCATACACCTGGGACTTCAGGCCTCCACTTCCGCTCCTGTACATCCGCCCTCCGCCGCCTGTGTGCTACTGTGCGGCTCTCTGCAGAGCCCTGTGACGGGTGGCTTCTGGACAGCACCTCCAACCAGACGCCTGGCGCTCACTGCTCCCGCAGGTGCCGATCCCTCCTACCACTGCCATCTTGCTGCTGAGACCTGCCGGGACCCGCTGAGACCCGCCGGAGCGTGGAGTGGTGAGTGAGCTGTCCCTGCACGTCAGCCCTGAGCTGCCCCCGGTGTGTGCGCTGCTTCCTTGGCTGGCCCCAATACATCACCCCCAGTGTGTCTGCTGCCTCCTTGGCTGGCCCCATTACATCTCCTGGGAGCTGGTGGCAGGGCCCCCCCCCCCCCCCCATCCATACTTGAACGCCTGGGCTTCACCGACGACTTCTGTTTCATTACAACAAATACTGGAGGCCCTTGCTGGCACCGAAAAGTGGCTTACAGACAGGATCGGCCAGGTACAAAGTGATTTATCATTACTAAGACCCGATGTACAGCGCATCCGGGAGAGAGTGGGGAAAGTCGAAACCCGTTTTTCTACTATTGAGGACACTTATGGCCCCCTCAAGGATAATGTGTCTACGCTGACTAGTCAGGTGGCGACCATACAGAATAAGCTACTGGATATGGAGGGGCGTTTACGCCGAAACAATATCAGTTTCGTTGGGCTGCCGGAGGGGGAGGAAGGTGCTACGCCGGAGGCTTTCTTGGAGGCCTGGCTCATGGAGACTTTCGGCAGAGACTCCTTTTCTCCCCATTTACAGTGGAACAGGCTCATAGGGTCCCCTCTCATCCATTGCCCCCAGGCATACAAGCCCCGTACGTTCATTGCTAAACTATGACATTATAAGGACAGAGACGCTGTTCTACGGCTGGGCCGCACTGAGGGGCTGCTGATGCGCAATGGGGTGAGGGTCTCAGCATTCCCGGACTTTGCGGCGGGGATCCAGAAGGACAGGACGCAATTTGCTCCTGTCAAACGGAGACTCCGTGATCTGGATTTAAACTTTTCAATGATCTTCCCTTCCAGGCTTCGTGTGGTTGCAAATGTTGAGACTAAGTTCTTTAACACCCCTCGGGAGGCTGACACCTGGCTGGACCGTTTTGCACCTGCGGCCAGACAGATAGCCCCTGAGTGATAACACTGGCTTATGTAAATAGCCAGTAAATAGTAAATTGGCTCTGCACTTGGGCCATCATTGCAAGACGTGGCTTATGCCATGGGTAATCCTTGCTTGTGCATGCTGGTCTCAGAAATTATGCCTCTGTATTGGGGGTTGACCGCTACGGGAGGTTCTACTGTTGGTTGAGTTGGTTCATTGATACGGCCTTTTGTATTCTTATGCTCATACCTATTTCTGGGGTTATATGATTATTGGGCAAATGTATATTTATATATGCTATAGTTAAATTGATTGGGGGGGGGGTCATATCTGGCTATAAAGGATCAGGGGGCTCCCTCATTTTGGTGGCTGGTACATAGATTTCCCTCAACCTTACTACTAGTCGGGTTATTCCACCTGCGCTGGTAGTTTCCTTGGGTTAGTTATTGGGTAGGATTCTTTTAACCCTCCCTTTTTGGGTGTTGTTAGGGACAGAGTATGCCGTGGTTTGAGATGGTATGCGAGGTGGCTGGGTGGGGTTTTGACTATATTTTTCACTGTTATGTTCTGTTAAACTTAGTTTATTTACAATTTTTTTCCTGGATGTGATGCTATTTGTGCTTCCCCTTCTAACTGCTGCTCAACTGATGGAATTATGTATTCGAGATATGCATCTCGGCTGCCTGCTGGTGGTTGTAAGTTAGGATATGATCCGGCGGCCTTGCTGCCCTAAGCATTATTACCAAAACCTCAGAATGTCTCAGCTCACCTGTTTGACGTGGAATGTCCGCGGTTTGAATGATAAAATCAAACGTTATCTGGTGTTTAAACTGCTTAGGCGGTATAACTCTGATGTGATGTGCCTGGTGGAGACACATTTGGAGGGTTAACACTGAGTGCCAACGGGGTCAGGTGTTTTGGAAATTGCACCCGGCCTGGCTCTTGCAGATGGGGGCGGGCTTAGAACTAGAAGCTTTATGGGAGGATTACTTTAAAGATAATGAGGGCTCTGCTTCGGGGGCTGTGGTGTGGGATGCTTTTAAGGCTTTTATGCGGGGCACTTTGATAAAGCGTGTGGCCGCCTTGAAGGCGTTTAGTAGACAGAGAGGGGAGGAATTGGAGGCCCAGTGTCGCTCCTTGGAGTGTCGATATTTGGTTGATGGGTTGGTGAGCTCTAGGGCTCGCTGGCTTGCTGCCCAGTCTAACTGGCTGCAGTTCCAATCTAATCGCAATTTGCGCAGTTTGCTGTTTAGTTCCCATAAATATTTTATGCACTCTGACAGGCCAAGCAGCTTTCTTGCTCACTTGGTAGAGGCGGATAGACCTGGGGTGACAGTTATGGAACTGCTAGATGACAGGGGAAACTTGGTAGCTACTACCCCAGATATAGTCAAAGTTTTTCTTTCCTACTACCAAACTCTCTATAAATCCCAGCTAGACTGTACCCAGGAGGCCCTACAGACATTTGTGCAGTCAGCACACTTGCCACCTTCTTCTATGTCGGAGGCCATCATCATCTCCCTGATCCCTACTGATGCTAAAATACTAGCTAAGATCCTGGCTATTCGACTGAATTCTGTTATCTCATCTGTTGTACACCCAGACCAAACTAGTTTCATGCCGGAATGTCAACTTGTGTCAACTTCCGATGGGTGTATACTCATCTTCAGGCTCCCCATGGGGAGGAAAGCACTCCGGTACTGGTTTCCTTGGCGCTAAGGCGTTCGACTCCGTGGAGTGGTCCTTTCTGTGGGAAGTCCTGGGGAGTATGGGGTTTGGCCTATCCTTTGTTAAGTGGGTTCGGCTGCTGTACCACCAGCCCCGAGCTAGAATTGCTGTCAATGGCTATGTTTCCCCTCCTTTTCTCTTGGCTAGAGGCACAAGACAGGGTTGCCCTTTATCTTCTACACTGTTTGCCCTCGCTATTGAGCCACTGGCCTGCCTGATACGGAATCACCAGGGTATACAGGGCCTGAGGTTGGATACAAGGACTGATACTATAGCCATGTATGCTGATGATGTCCTCCTCTTTTTGAAGGACTACAGTGTTGCCATGCCACTGGTTCTTTCCACATTTGCTACCTTTAGCACCTACTCAGGTCTCACCATCAACTGGGGTAAGTCAGCTATAATACCACTGCAGGGTGCCCCACCAGCTTGCCTAGTGATCCCGCCTCCCTTGTGTTAGGTGTCCCAATTTATATATTTACGCATTTTTATTAAGAGTACTCCCTCTGATTACACACCTCTTAATCTAGCTCCAATCTTGGCATATATTAAGGATAGATCTGGCCCCTGGTGCAAGCTACCCCTCACGGTGACGGGGAGGGTTAATTTGATAAAGATGGTGGTGTTGCCAAAGCTGCTGTATGTCCTACAGCAGTCCCCTGTGTATATTCCTGTTGCGTTTTTCAGGAAACTAAATAGCATGCTAAATTCACTGATTTGGGCCAACAAGCGACCCAGGATAAAAATGACTAGACCTAGGGTCGCTGGTGGCCTGGCTCTACCACACTTTAGGTATTACTACTATGCCACACAGCTCGTCCATCTTAGGCCGTGGGTTCAGGATGCCAGTGTGGATTCATTACATGCTGCATTTGTTCTTCAAGTAATCCCTAGATGTACTCCGGTGCAGCTGCTCTTGGGGGCCAGGTTGCCTCCTCGCTGCCCCCCTATATTGTCCCAGGCACTAAAGGCAGAACACCGAGGCCCTGGTTAGGTTATCAGATATCGACCCTGAGACTTCCCTGTGGCACTCTACTCAACTCTCCGAGTTGCGACCTCTTGCGGGGAGGCGATTATGGGCCTCCAGGGGATTTATATCGCTAGGCCAATTATACCTGAATGGGGTGTTTAAATCTTTTCAGCAACTAAAAGAGGAATTTGATCTACCACAACATTTCTTCTTTCCATACTTGCAACTAAGGCACGCCTTACAGGCACAGTTAAAAAACTTCCCTCCTACCTTATCTCCTTCCCCCATTAGGTCTTCTTAGATACTCTCAGTGGACGGAAAACAGTTTCCTTAACTTACTCCCTTCTGTTATTCAACCATCATTTAGACCCCCTCACTACACTTAGAGACCAATGGGCGCTTGACCTGGGCCCTATGGATGATTATGATTGGATAGCCGCTAGGGAATTGTGAATCACAAGCATCCTGAAGAAGCCCATTCCCGGGCATTAATTGAATGTTAATTATGTGGATCAGGTGAGCACCATGATTATGGCTACTAAGGTGGCCATACACATGAAGATTTATCTTCAGATCTGACTGGTTGGAACAAAAACATGGTTATGGCTGAGAGCAAATGACAGTTGACCATGTGCTTGGAAATGCTGGAAAACTGACAAACTGTCACTCATCCATAACCATGTTTTTGTTCCAACCAGCCAGATCTGAAGATAAATCTTACTAGTGTATGGGCACCTTAAGGGTATTTAAACCAGACCAGGGCTCTGAGCTAGTCACCTTGAAAAAGCTGCAGATAGCAGCGAAACGCGTAGGTGTTCAGCCCAGCTATCCAGACACCCCTTTGTAAACAATTGCACCCTTACCAGAGGACTGTCTGTTTTTTCCTTATCCAAGAAAAAGGAATTCCATCTCCACCTCGTTTTTTGGTTATTCACTTGCCGATATTGGAGTGAACTCCTGAAGGACCCACATCCATTCTTCTCCAACACAAGGCAAATTCTCCATCTGGAGGCACGCCACCTCCTAAAAAGCCTGACTGAAAAAATCGTGGTGTGGACAGACAAGTCGACTTTTGGGGAATATTCCCTCCATCAATTTGGAATACAAATAAAAGGTGATCCTTACACGAGGCTAAATTCATTCCACCATTGGTACTGGGCACCCCGAAAAAGTTTGGACCTACCATTGGCACTGGGAACCCCTTGTGGACTTACCTCTGGACAATTTGTAGGTGACTATTATCTATTTTAAACTGTCTGGTTACTGTGTATTTTTTATATACTTTTTATTATTGTTATATATTATGCTTAAAATTGTGTCATTAAATTTTCAAATTTTTCACGCACCTGATCCACTTTATATGTAAATATTGCGTTTCTCATTGCACCGCAGTCACACCTCTTCCTATTCTTGTCCTCTCTGACGCTGTCTCCTCGCCCTCTCTGACGCTGTCTCCTCGCCCTCTCTGACGCTGTCTCCTCGCCCTCTCTGACGCTGTCTCCTCGCCCTCTATGATGCTGTCTCCTCGCCCTCTCTGACGCTGTCTCCTCGCCCTCTCTGACGCTGTCTCCTTGCCCTCTCTGACGCTGTCTACTACTCCTCTATGACGCTGTCTCCTCGCCCTCTCTGACGCTCTCTACTACTCCTCTATGACGCTGTCTCCTCGCCCTCTCTGACGCTCTCTACTACTCCTCTATGACGCTTTCTCTTCGCCCTCTCTGAGGCTGTCTACTACTCCTCTATGACGCTGTCTCCTCGCCCTCTCTGACGCTCTCTACTACTCCTCTATGACGCTGTCTCCTCGCCCTCTCTGACTCTCTCTACTACTCCTCTATGACGCTGTCTCCTCGCCCTCTCTGACGCTGTCTACTACTCCTCTATGACGCTGTCTCCTTGCCCTCTCTGACGCTGTCTACTACTCCTCTATGACGCTGTCTCCTCGCCCTCTCTGACGCTGTCTACTACTCCTCTATGATGCTGTCTCCTCGCCCTCTCTGATGCTGTCTACTACTCCTCTATGATGCTGTCTCCTCGCCCTCTCTGACGCTCTCTACTACTCCTCTATGACGCTGTCTCCTCGCCCTCTCTGACGCTGTCTACTACTCCTCTATGACGCTGTCTCCTCGCCCTCTCTGACGCTGTCTACTACTCCTCTATGACGCTGTCTCCTCGCCCTCTCTGAGGCTGTCTACTACTCCTCTATGACGCTTTCTCCTCGCCCTCTCTGAGGCTGTCTACTACTCCTCTATGACGCTTTCTCCTCGCCCTCTCTGAGGCTGTCTACTACTCCTCTATGACGCTTTCTCCTCGCCCTCTCTGACGCTCTCTACTACTCCTCTATGACGCTGTCTCCTCGCCCACTCTGACGCTCTCTACTCCTCTATGATGCTGTCTCCTCGCCCTCTCTGACGCTCTCTACTACTCCTCTATGACGCTGTCTCCTCACCCTCTCTGACGCTCTCTACTACTCCTCTATGACGCTGTCTCCTCACCCTCTCTGACGCTCTCTACTACTCCTCTATGACGCTGTCTCCTCGCCCTCTCTGACGCTCTCTACTACTCCTCTATGACGCTGTCTCCTCGCCCTCTCTGAGGCTGTCTACTACTCCTCTATGACTCTGTCTCCTCGCCCTCTCTGACGCTGTCTACTACTCCTCTATGACGCTGTCTCCTCGCCCTCTCTGACGCTCTCTACTACTCCTCTATGACGCTGTCTCCTCGCCCTCTCTGACGCTCTCTGCTACTCCTCTATGACGCTGTCTCCTTGCCCTCTCTGACGCTGTCTACTACTCCTCTATGACGCTCTCTCCTCGCCCTCTCTGACGCTGTCTACTACTCCTCTATGACGCTGTCTCCTCGCCCTCTCTGACGCTCTCTACTACTCCTCTATGACGCTGTCTCCTCGCCCTCTCTGACACTGTCTACTACTCCTCTATGACGCTGTCTCCTCGCCCTCTCTGACGCTCTCTACTACTCCTCTATGACGCTGTCTCCTCGCCCTCTCTGACGCTGTCTACTACTCCTCTATGACGCTGTCTCCTCACCCTCTCTGACGCTCTCTACTACTCCTCTATGACGCTGTCTCCTCGCCCTCTCTGAGGCTGTCTATTACTCCTCTATGACGCTGTCTCCTCGCCCTCTCTGACGCTGTCTACTACTCCTCTATGACGCTGTCTCCTCGCCCTCTCTGAGGCTGTCTACTACTCCTCTATGACGCTGTCTCCTCGCCCTCTCTGACGCTGTCTACTACTCCTCTATGACGCTGTCTCCTCGCCCTCTCTGACGCTGTCTACTACTCCTCTATGACGCTGTCTCCTCGCCCTCTCTGACGCTGTCTACTACTCCTCTATGACGCTGTCTCCTCGCCCTCTCTGACGCTGTCTACTACTCCTCTATGACGCTGTCTCCTCGCCCTCTCTGACGCTGTCTACTACTCCTCTATGACGCTGTCTCCTCGCCCTCTCTGATGCTGTCTACTACTCCTCTATGACGCTGTCTCCTCGCCCTCTCTGAGGCTGTCTACTACTCCTCTATGACGCTGTCTCCTCGCCTTTTCTGACGCTCTCTACTACTCCTCTATGACGCTGTCTCCTCGCCCTCTCTGACGCTGTCTACTACTCCTCTATGACGCTGTCTCCTCGCCCTCTCTGACGCTCTCTACTACTCCTCTATGACGCTGTCTCCTCGCCCTCTCTGAGGCTGTCTATTACTCCTCTATGACTCTGTCTCCTCGCCCTCTCTTAGGCTGTCTACTACTCCTCTATGACGCTGTCTCCTCGCCCTCTCTGTCGCTCTCTACTACTCCTCTATAACGCTTTCTCCTCGCCCTCTCTGTCGCTCTCTACTACTCCTCTATGACGCTTTCTCCTCGCCCTCTCTGACGCTCTCTACACCTTCTCTATGACGCTGTCTCCTCGCCCTCTCTGACGCTCTCTACTACTCCTCTATGACGCTGTCTCCTCGCCCTCTCTGACGCTCTCTACTACTACTCTATGACGCTGTCTCCTCGCCCTCTCTGACGCTCTCTACTACTCCTCTATGACGCTGTCTCCTCGCCCTCTCTGACGCTCTCTACTACTCCTCTATGACTCTGTCTCCTCGCCCTCTCTGACGCTCTCTATTACTCCTCTATGACGCTGTCTCCTCGCCCTCTCTGACGCTGTCTACTACTCCTCTATGACGCTGTCTCCTCGCCCTCTCTGACGCTCTCTACTACTCCTCTATGACGCTGTCTCCTCGCCCTCTCTGAGGCTGTCTACTACTCCTCTATGGCGCTGTCTCCTCGACTTCTCTGAGGCTGTCTACTACTCCTCTATGACGCTGTCTCCTCGCCCTCTCTGACGCTCTCTACTACTCTTCTATGACGCTTTCTCCTCGCCCTCTCTGACGCTCTCTACTACTCCTCTATGACGCTGTCTCCTCGCCCACTCTGACGCTCTCTACTACTCCTCTATGACGCTGTCTCCTCGCCCTCTCTGACGCGGTCTACTACTCCTCTATGACGCTGTCTCCTCGCCCTCTCTGAGGCTGTCTACTACTCCTCTATGACGCTGTCTCCTCGCCCTCTCTGACGCTCTCTACTACTCCTCTATGACTCTGTCTCCCCCCTCTCTGATGCTCTCTCCTCCCCCTCTGATGCTCTCTCCTTCCCCTCTGATGCTCTCTCATCCCCCTCTCTGATGCTGTCTACTACTCTTCTATGACGCTGTCTCCTCGCCCTCTCTGACGCTGTCTACTACTCCTCTATGACGCTGTCTCCTCGCCCTGTCTGATGCTGTCTACTACTCCTCTATGACGCTGTCTCCTCACCCTCTCTGACGCTCTCTACTACTCCTCTATGACGCTCTCTACTACTCCTCTATGACGCTGTCTCCTCGCCCTCTCTGACGCTCTCTACTACTCCTCTATGACGCTGTCTCCTCACCCTCTCTGACGCTCTCTACTACTCCTCTATAACACTGTCTCCTCGCCCTCTCTGACGCTCTCTACTACTCCTCTATGACGCTGTCTCCTCGCCCTCTCTGACGCTGTCTACTACTCCTCTATGACGCTGTCTCCTTGCCCTCTCTGACGCTGTCTACTACTCCTCTATGACGCTGTCTCCTCGCCCTCTCTGACGCTGTATACTACTCCTCTATGACGCTGTCTCCTTGCCCTCTCTGATGCTGTCTACTACTCCTCTATGACGCTGTCTCCTCGCCCTCTCTGACGCTGTCTACTACTCCTCTATGACGCTGTCTCCTCGCCCTCTCTGACCCTGTCTACTACTCCTCTATGACGCTGTCTCCTTGCCCTCTCTGACGCTGTCTACTACTCCTCTATGATGCTGTCTCCTCGCCCTCTCTGAGGCTGTCTACTACTCCTCTATGACGCTGTCTCCTCGCCCTCTCTGACGCTCTCTACTACTCTATGACGCTGTCTCCTCGCCCTCTCTGACGCTGTCTACTACTCCTCTATGACGCTGTCTCCTCACCCTCTCTGACGCTCTCTACTACTCCTCTATGACGCTCTCTACTACTCCTCTATGACGCTGTCTCCTCGCCCTCTCTGACGCTCTCTACTACTCCTCTATGACGCTGTCTCCTCACCCTCTCTGACGCTCTCTACTACTCCTCTATAACCCTGTCTCCTCGCCCTCTCTGACACTGTCTACTACTCCTCTATGACGCTGTCTCCTCGCCCTCTCTGACGCTGTCTACTACTCCTCTATGACGCTGTCTCCTCGCCCTCTCTGACGCTGTCTACTACTCCTCTATGACGCTGTCTTCTCGCCCTCTCTGACGCTCTCTACTACTCCTCTATGACGCTGTCTCCTCGCCCTCTCTGACGCTGTCTACTACTCCTCTATGATGCTGTCTCCTCGCCCTCTCTGACGCTCTCTACTACTCCTCTATGACGCTGTCTCCTCGCCCTCTCTGACGCTGTCTACTACTCCTCTATGATGCTGTCTCCTCGCCCTCTCTGACGCTGTCTACTACTCCTCTATGATGCTGTCTCCTCGCCCTCTCTGACGCTGTCTACTACTCCTCTATGATGCTGTCTCCTCACCCTCTCTGACGCTCTCTACTACTCTATGACGCTGTCTCCTCGCCCTCTCTGAGCCTGTCTACTACTCCTCTATGACGCTGTCTCCTCGCCCTCTCTGAGGCTGTCTACTACTCCTCTATGACTTTGTCTCCTTACCCTCTCTGACGCTCTCTACTACTCCTCTATGACGCTGTCTCCTCACCCTCTCTGACGCTCTCTACTACTCCTCTATAACCCTGTCTCCTCGCCCTCTCTGACACTGTCTACTACTCCTCTATGACGCTGTCTCCTCGCCCTCTCTGACGCTGTCTACTACTTCTCTATGACGCTGTCTTCTCGCCCTCTCTGACGCTCTCTACTACTCCTCTATGACGCTGTCTCCTCGCCCTCTCTGACGCTCTATACTACTCCTCTATGACGCTGTCTCCTCGCCCTCTCTGACGCTGTCTACTACTCCTCTATGATGCTGTCTCCTCGCCCTCTCTGACGCTCTCTACTACTCCTCTATGACGCTGTCTCCTCGCCCTCTCTGACGCTGTCTACTACTCCTCTATGATGCTGTCTCCTCGCCCTCTCTGACACTGTCTACTACTCCTCTATGATGCTGTCTCCTCACCCTCTCTGACGCTCTCTACTACTCTATGACGCTGTCTCCTCGCCCTCTCTGAGCCTGTCTACTACTCCTCTATGACGCTGTCTCCTCGCCCTCTCTGAGGCTGTCTACTACTCCTCTATGACTCTGTCTCCTCGCCCTCTCTGACGCTGTCTACTACTCCTCTATGACGCTGTCTCCTCGCCCTCTCTGGCGCTGTCTACTACTCCTCTATGACGCTGTCTCCTCGCCCTCTCTGAGGCTGTCTACTACTCCTCTATGACGCTGTCTCCTCGCCCTCTCTGACGCTCTCTACTACTCCTCTATGACGCTGTCTCCTCGCCCTCTCTGACGCTGGCTACTACTCCTCTATGACGCTGTCTCCTCGCCCTCTCTGACGCTCTATACTACTCCTCTATGACGCTGTCTCCTCGCCCTCTCTGAGGCTGTCTACTACTCCTCTATGACGCTGTCTCCTCGCCCTCTCTGAGGCTGTCTACTACTCCTCTATGACGCTGTCTCCTCGCCCTTTCTGATGCTCTCTACTACTCCTCTATGACGCTGTCTCCTCGCCCTCTCTGACGCTATCTACTACTCCTCTATGATGCTGTCTCCTCGCCCTCTCTGACGCTCTCTACTACTCCTCTATGACGCTGTCTCCTCGCCCTCTCTGACGCTGTCTACTACTCCTCTATGATGCTGTCTCCTCGCCCTCTCTGACGCTGTCTACTACTCCTCTATGATGCTGTCTCCTCACCCTCTCTGACGCTCTCTACTACTCTATGACGCTGTCTCCTCGCCCTCTCTGAGCCTGTCTACTACTCCTCTATGACGCTGTCTCCTCGCCCTCTCTGAGGCTGTCTACTACTCCTCTATGACTCTGTCTCCTCGCCCTCTCTGACGCTATCTACTACTCCTCTATGACGCTGTCTCCTCGCCCTCTCTGGCGCTGTCTACTACTCCTCTATGACGCTGTCTCCTCGCCCTCTCTGACGCTCTCTACTACTCTATGACGCTGTCTCCTCGCCCTCTCTGAGGCTGTCTACTACTCCTCTATGACGCTGTCTCCTCGCCCTCTCTGACGCTCTCTACTACTCCTCTATGACGCTGTCTCCTCGCCCTCTCTGACGCTGGCTACTACTCCTCTATGACGCTGTCTCCTCGCCCTCTCTGACGCTCTATACTACTCCTCTATGACGCTGTCTCCTCGCCCTCTCTGAGGCTGTCTACTACTCCTCTATGACGCTGTCTCCTCGCCCTCTCTGAGGCTGTCTACTACTCCTCTATGACGCTGTCTCCTCGCCCTTTCTGATGCTCTCTACTACTCCTCTATGACGCTTTCTCCTCGCCCTCTCTGACGCTCTCTACTACTCCTCTATGACGCTGTCTCCTCGCCCTCTCTGACGCTCTCTACTACTCCTCTATGACTCTGTCTCCTCACCCTCTCTGACGCTCTCTACTACTCCTCTATGACGCTGTCTCCTCGCCCTCTCTGACGCTCTCTACTACTCCTCTATGACGCTGTCTCCTCGCCCTCTCTGATGCTCTCTCCTCCCCCTCTGATGCTCTCTCCTCCCCCTCTCTGACGCTGTATACTACTCCTCTATGACTCTGTCTCCTCCCCCCTCTCTGATGCTGTCTACTACCCTTCTCTGACGCTGTCTACTACTCCTCTATGACTCTGTCTCCTCGCCCTCTCTGGCCCTGTCTCCCCCCTTTCTGACGCTGTCTATTCCCCATCTCTGATGCTGTCTCCCCCCTTCTCTGACGCTGTTTTCTCCCCCTCTTTCTCTAGCGCGGTCTCCTCTCCCTCTTACTCTGAGCCTGTCTCCTCCCCCTCTTTTTCTGATACCATCTCCTCCACCTTTTTCTCTGACGCTGTCTCCTCCCTCTCTTTCTCTGAAGTCGTCTCCATTCACCTCTCTGTAACGATATCTCCTTCCCTTTCTTTCTGACGCTGTCTCCTTCCCCGCCCTCTCTGACGCCATCTCCTCCCCATCTCTATGAAACCGTCGCCTTCAACCCCTCTCTTTGATGCCATCTCCCCCCCCCCCCCCCCCCCCCCCCCTCACTCTGAGGCTGTCTCCTCGCCCTCTCTGATGCTATATTTCCTCCTGCTCTTACTCTGACCCTGTCACCTCGCCCTCTTTCTCTGATGCTGTCTCCTCCACCTTTTAGTCTGACGTTATCTCCATTCACCTCTATGACGATGTCTCCGCCCCTCTCTCTCTCTGACCCCTTCTACTTCCCCCTATCTCTGATGCCGTCTCCTCCCCCCTGTCTCTGACGCCATCTCCTCCCCCTCTCTCTCTGATGCCATCTCCTCCCCCCTCTCTGTATCTTGCTACCATAATGCTGGGAACACACTAAAGCAATTGTCGTGGGAGAACGATAAAGTGCATACATACTGACCGATATCGTTCACAATATCAGTCAGTGATGTCACCCGCCCCCTGCTCCGTACATGCAGCCTCAGACAATACTGTTAGATTCAGCTGCATGTACAGACAACAGACAATGCACATCTTTAACGATATTGACCGTACAAACTCAATGATATTCATGTGATATCGGTATATCGCATGAATATGCACGAGCATATTGTCACCGATAAATCGCCCAGTGTGTACCCAGCGTAGGGGAATTGAAGTGACAATGTGGGGGAAATTTACTGAGACGGGAGTTGTATTTCACATGGGATGTTGCTATGTGCCCGTGTGTGTGTGGGGCCCTTCTCAAGAGTTTGCTATGGGGCCCAAAGCATCCTAGTTATGCCCCTGGCTATTAGGGGGGCAGTTGACATTAGTTTTGCCTAGGATGCCAAGAAACTGGCTCTGACACCTGGTATTATACTGCAGCCTGTGTGAGTAGAACGGGTTGGGATCATTAGGTCGACAGTCATTAGGTCGACACCCATTAGGTCGACATGGGAAAAGGTTGACATTGGTCTAGGTCGACATGGTTCTAGTTTGAAAGGTCAATAGTTTGACAGGTCGTTAGTTCGACAGGTCATTAGTTCGACAATGTCTATGTCGACAGTCAAAAGGTCGACATGGGGTTTTTCACTGTTTTTTTTCCCCCCTGAGTGTCAAGACAGTCGACATGGACACAGTTTCAAGTGCACCGCATCCCCTCGCATTGCTCGCTATGCATCGGCCACGGTGCACATTATTTTATTCTCCCTCCACGCCCTAGTGGATGGTAGGGGATGAAATACCGCCTGTCAGCAAATGTCGGCTCAAAATACAGCGAAAAATCCCATGTCGACCTAGACATTGTCGAACTAATGACCTGTCGAACTAGTGACCTTTCGACCTAGAACTATGTCGAAATTTTCCTATGTCGACCTAGACCTATGTCGACCTAATGGTGTCGACCATCATGCTGTAGACCAAATGACCGCATCCAAGTAGAACAGCAGCTCCCCTCTAAGTGCCCTTATGGCTCACACCCAGCAATCACTACTATGCTGTTACTAGCAGTATAATACCTGGGGTCACCTGGTGCCAGCTGCAGCACTCTCCCTACTGCATGCCATGCACACCAGGAAGGGACGTTTCCCTAGGGATAGCCATCGACCATCGATGATTCAAAATCATCGATGGTTCATGGCCGATGTCGAATACTTTTGCCATCGATGGGGGAGTACCAGATGGTTTCCCTCCATCGATGAAATAGCAAAACGATGGTTTTTTTTTTTTCGAAAGTGCTGGGACACGGAGCATAGCTCCTCCCCCCGACACCCGCGAAGCCCCGCCCCCGTGTTTTGATTGATCCACAGGCCAATCCATCAAACACAATGGATGATCATCGATATGTAAAAATATCGATGGTCATCCACTGCATAGTTAAGCACTATCGATGGCCAGTTGCCGATTTGCCATCGATGGCAACCATCGATGGCAACGATGGCCATCCCTACGTTTCCCTGGTAACACAGCTCCTCCCACTCTGCCCCACACAGGAAATACACTTTGGCTACAGCCGCGGGGAATATGGGAGCTGAGTACAAACCACAAGAAAATGGCCGCTGCTGTATGAGGACACACATTGAGACATCACTACAGGAATGGTTGAAGCGGCAATTGCATTCCGAGAATGCACAGAGAGAGTTCTGAGAAGTGCGGTCATCGGTAGTGGATAGATTCAGTAACTAAATACGACGCCTAGTAAGGCTCCATAAAGAATGTCCCCTGTTTCAGGGAGCGGCGGACATTTTTCAGAAGACCAATACCCGCGCTCAGTCAGTGGCGTCAGCAGCTCGGCTCCCCTGGTCCTGCTGGGGCAGCGCTGCTGATCATACCTGAGGCCTCTCACTTCCAGCAACCACGGTGATTAAGTTACTGGGGACCGAGAGAAGACATTGCTGTATCTGGCAGCAGGTGATGGTATTATGCTGTCCTGGTGTTATTATACAGGGGAGCAGCCTGTGGTGTCCTGTTATACAGGGGGGAGCAGCATGTGGTGTCCTGTTATACAGGGGGGAGCAGCATGTGGTGTCCTGTTTATACAGGGGATGAGCAGCCTGCAGCGTCCTTTTATCCAGAGGCCTGTTACATGTGGGGGAGCGGCCTGTGGCTGACTGTTAAACAGGGGAGAGCCGCCTGTTATACAGGGGTGGAGAGGCCTGTGGTGGACTGTCATACAGGGGGTTATCCTGTTATACAGGGGGAGCGGCCTGCGACATCCTGTTTATGCAGGGGGAGTGTTCTGTGGCATTCTGTTTATACGGTTGTGGTGTCATCATACCCTCCAACTGTACCGATTTTGCCGGTACAGTACCGTTTTTTAACAGTCTGTACCGGCAAAATCAGTTTGTTCCGAATGTACCGTTTTTTTTGTTTCCTTCTTTGTTTTCCTATTCCTCCTCCGCTACTGGCTGTTCCAATCCTGTGCGCGCTGCCCTGCGCCAGCTCTCCCCCTCCATTCTCATGAGTGCATTGCGGGCATGGCGTCATGACATCAGGCACCAGCACCGCACCCTGCGCACTCAAGGGAAGGATGTCTATGTGCCCTCACTGTCTGCGCAGGCGGAGAACTGAGCGAGGGCGCAAATCTCTGTGAGGGAGAGAGGGGTGCAGTGGCCAGTCCCGGCACGCATGGGAGTGCTCAGTGCAGCAAGTAGGTGCCATCTAGACTACAGGTCGCCGTTCGGAGTCTGCCACACATTTGAGTGCAGCAAGTAGGTGCACTAAATCACTCCAGCTGTGTCTGCTATATCCAGCATCGTGTCGCACCTGTTGGCCTGCAGCTCATGTCACATGGTGGCTTGGTGGGCTGCTGGTATATTAAATAAGTATATTGGTACTTATGTAGTATCTGGGCGCCCGATTTTTTGATTGTATGCCTTAAGTTAAGGCATACAATCAGATGCGATGCGATATCGCATCCAAGCGACCATCGGATGCGATGCGATGACCCAATTTTTCCTTAGGAATCAATGTTAAAATGGACTGAGTCCATTTTAACATGGAATTCAATGGGAAAAAGGGGTCCTTTTCATACCCCTACTATCCAAGTGGGCATGGAGTTGGATATAAACCTGTGGCGAGCGCAGCGAGGCGAGCGAACGGTATTCTGTGTCCCCTCGCGGGGCTCGCTACAGGTTTATATCCAACTACATGCCCACTTGGATAGTAGGGGTATGAAAAGGACCCCTTTTTCCCATTGAATTCCATGTTAAAATGGACTCAGTCCATTTTAACATTGATTCCTATGGAAAAATCGGGTCATCGCATCGCATCCGATGGTCGCATGCGATGCGATGTGCCCGATCCGACCCGATTTCTAAATCGGGCGCCTATTTACTACATAAGTACCAGTATATTTAATATACTTATTTATTAAATAAGTATATTAAATATACTTATTTATTTTAATATGCCAGCAGCCCACCAAGCCACCATGTGATATGAGCTGCATCAGACATAAATGTGGGAAAAAAACTGCCCAGAACACATTCGGAAAGGGGACATGGCCACGCCCACTTTACATGTAACTACGCCCACATTACCTGTGACCACGCCCCTTCCTAAATGTGTGTGACCTGTTATTCAGGGGAGAGCGGCCTGTGGCATCCTTTTATGCAGTTGGGGAGGGAGCGACCTGCAGTGTCCTTTTATACATGGGGAGTGGCCTGTGGCGTCCTTTTATACATGGGGAGTGGCCTGTGGCGTCCTGTTATACAGGGGGGGGGGGACGACCTGTGGCGTCCTGTTATACAGGGCGGCAGCGGCCTGCGGCGTCCTGTTATACAGGGGGGGAGCGGCCTGTGGTGGCCTATTATATAGTGCGAGCAGCCTTTGGTGCCCCATTACAATTATTTTGAGAAAATCGTGTACTACAATGGACGTTGTAGTGGTATTCTATAGCGCTTATACTGTACATGTGCCCATTGTTCTCTGTATGATGTGTGTGTGTGTATATATATATATATATATATATATATATAATATATATAGATACTAGGTGATTCATCGCGCCCTACGGGCGCTCTTCACACCATCGTAAGGGGCTGCGCCCCCTTAATTTGTGAACATTTGTATATGAGAAAGATGGTTAGAATTGTATGAAAGATGCCTGTATTGCAACTTCAGTTATAGGTGAAATGTGTTAAATAGAGAGCATATGATGTGGAAGGGGGTATGTATTGTTTTGTTTAATTAAAAACCGGTTACAGAGTAAGATGTACATTGATAGTGTGGAGGGTACAGTGACATTTGTGGGTGTGGGGGGGGCTGTGTGTGCATGTTGTTTAGGTGTGTGTGTGCAATAGTATAGTAGGGTGTTTCTGAGTCAGCGGCTCCCCACTGGCGGAGGTCACGACACAGGAAAACAGGAGGCTGGGTAGTGATAGGGGTGTGTGGGCATAAGGGGGACTCTAAAGAGGAGGGTGGGAGATACTGTGCTGCTTCTGCCAGTGGGTGAGGGTCCAGCGTGGAAGTACAGGATGGTGGCCCTTAGTCAGTGTCTCCTCCTACTGGGTGGGAGTTCGGGTGCATGAGAGCAGGAGGCTGGGCTATGAGGCATGATAGGGGCATGTGGGCAAAACAGCGTCAGCGACTCCCCAGTGGTGGAAGTTACGGTTCAGGAGAGCAGGAAGCTGGGTAGTGATAGGGGTGTGTGAGTATACGGGGGACTAAAGAGGGGCTTAGGGGTGCCGTGAATTGCGGGGGGTGCCGTGAATCAAGGGAGGGGGGGCGCAGGTGTCGGCGAATCGCGGGAGAGGGCGGGGGTCGGCAAAGCGTGGGAGGGGGCGTGAATTGCGGGAGGGGGGTGCGCGGGGGGTCCGTGAATTGCGGGAGGGGGGGGGCACGGGGCGCGATGAATCACCTAGTTGGCTATATATTCTTGTAGAAGGATGGTAGGATGTTGCTGTCATTCAGAACGCATTTACATAAACAGTAATAGTAGCAGTAAAAGGTCTGACTTAAAACACCTACAGTAAAACAGAACAGGTGTTATATATTATACAAAGAATTGGTTGATGATGTGTAGGTTGACGTGCACATAGTTCATAGTTGTGACTGGAAAAAAATTGCAAAAAAAAAAAATCAACACAGAAAGTTCAACACATGTAAATGTTGAGATAAGTGTGGCACTTCATCGGTGTCCATGTCGACACATGAGAATGAATATGAAAATATTGAAAAAGTGTCAGTGTTTTGCATGTGCCATTTAATCGTGGGGATGCCGTGAATGGGGGGGGGGGGAGGGAGGGAGGTGCATACCCAACATGACCCTCTCCAGGAGGGACACATTGCTCTGTTTCTGGACTTTATTCTTAATTTATGGATTACCATTACCTGTGCTTAAACACCTTTCTTATCAATTACCCTGTTTAAAATGACAGGTGATGACAATCATAAATTAAGATGGAAGTCCACAAACAGAGCATTCTGTCCCTCCTGGAGAGGGTCATGTTGGGAGGTATGGAGGTGTGGGGCGCTCACCTGGTGTGTCTGGTGAGTAGCTCTGTCCTTGCTGTGTAACATGGAGAGGCAGAGGGTGTCTGGCACTGTCTGTGGGCTCACTGGGCTGGTTCTCTGTCATGTGAGTCATTCATGTGAGTCAGAGGCTCCACCCAGGGTTATATCTCCAGACACACTTTAACAGTAAACAGAACAGTTGCAATACAGGCCATCTTTCATACAATTCTAACCATCTTTCTCATATACAAATGTTCACAAATTAAGGGGGCACAGCCCCTTATGACGGTGTGAAGAGTGCCCGTAGGGCGCGATGAATCACCTAGTATCTATAGTAATAATACAGGGACGTGACTGGGGAGGTGAGGGGATCTGGGAGCGTCACTGTGACATCACTTATATCTATAGTAATAATACAGGGACGTGACTGGGGAGGTGAGGGGATCTGGGAGCGTCACTGTGACGTCACATATATCTATAGTAATAATACAGGGACGTGACTCGGGAGGTGAGGGGATCTGGGAACGTCACTGTGACATCACTTATATCATTAGTAATAATACAGGGACGTGACTGTGGAGGTGAGGGGATCTGGGAACGTCACAGTGACATTACTTATATCTATAGTAATAATACAGGGACGTGACTGGGGAGGTGAGGGGATCTGGGAGCGTCACTGTGACATCACATATATCTATAGTAATGATACAGGGACATGACTGTGGAGGTGAGGGGGCCTGGGAGTGTCACTGTGACCTCATATATATCTATAGTAATAATACAGGGACGTGACTGGGGAGGTGAGGGGGGATCTGGGAGCGTCACTGTGACATCACTTATATCTATAGTAATAATACAGGGACGTGACTGGGGAGGTGAGGGGATCTGGGAGCGTCACTGTGACATCACTTATATCTATAGTAATAATGCAGGGACGTGACTGGGGAGGTGAGGGGATCTGGGAACGTCACTGTGACATCACTTATATCTATAGTAATAATACAGGGAGGTGACTGGGGAGGTGAGGGGATCTGGGAGTATCACGGTGACATCACTTATATCTATAGTAATACAGGGACGTGACTGTGGAGGTGAGGAGATCTGGGAGTGTCACTGTGACATCACTTACATCTATAGTAATAATACAGGGACGTGACTGGGGTGGTGAGGGGATCTGGGAACGTCACAGTGACATTACTTATATCTATAGTAATAATACAGGGACATGACGGGGAGGTGAGGGGATCTGGGAGCATCACTGTGACATCACTTATATCTATAGTAATAATACAGGGAGGTGACTGGGGAGGTGAGGGGATCTGGGAGTGTCACTGTGACATCACTTATATCTATAGTAATAATACAGGGACGTGACTGGGGACGTGAGGGGATCTGGGAGCGTCACTTATATCTATAGTAATAATACAGGGATGTGACTGGGGAGGTGAGGGGATCTGGGAGTGGCACTGTGACATCACTTATATCTATAGTAATAATACAGGGACGTGACTGGGGAGGTGAGGGGATCTGGGAGCGTCACTGTGACGTCACCTATATCTATATTAATAATACAGGGAGGTGAGGGGATCTGGGAGTGTCACTGTGACATCACTTAAATCTATAGTAATACAGGGATGTGACTGGGGAGGTGAGGGGATCTGGGAGTGTCACTGTGACCCCATATATATCTATAGTAATAATACAGGGACGTGACTGGGGAGGTAAGGGGATCTAGGTACGTCACTGTGACCCCATATATATCTATATTAATAATACAGGGACGTGACTGGGGAGGTGAGGGGATCTGGGAGTGTCACTGTGACATCACTTATACCTATAGTAATAATACAGTGACGTGACTGGTTAGGTAAGGGGATCTGGGAGCGTCACTGTGACATCACTTATATCTATAGTAATAATACAGGGACGTGACTGGGGAGGTGAGGGGATCTGGGAGCGTCACTGTGTCATCACTTATATCTATAGTAATAATACAGGGACATCACTGTGGAGGTGAGGGGATGGAGCGTCACTGTGACATCACTTATATCTATAGTAATAATACAGGGTAGTAATAATACAGGGACATCACTGTGGATGTGAGGGGATTTGGGAGCGTCACTGTGACGTCACTTATATCTATAGTAATAATACAGGGACATCACTGTGGAGGTGAGGTGGATTTGATTGTTAATGAGATATCTGATATATTAACCCCTTCCTGACACAGCATGTTTTTGCCTTCCTGACAGAGCCCTTTTTTTCAAGTGGGGATAACTTTTTTTTGCTTTTACTTATCCCAGTAATTTTGAGATTGTTTTCTCGTGACACATTGTACTTCAAGTTAGTGGTAAATTTGGGTCGATACAGTCTGTGTTTTTTTGTGAAAAATACCAAAATGTCGTAAAAAAATGGAAAATTTAGCGATTTTCAAAATGTTAAATTTTCTGTTTGTGAGACAAATAATCATACCACTCAAAATAGTTAATAACTAACATAGACCATATGTCTACTTTATGTTTCCATCATTATTTCAACCTCCTTTTAATTTTTTTGGACACTAGGAGGCTTAAAATATGAATAGCAAATTCTCAAATTTTCAAGAAAATTTCAAACACTGATTTTTTTAGGGACCAGTTCAGTTCTGATGTGACTTTGAGGGACTTGTATGTGAGACACCCCCATAAATGATGCCATTTCAAAAACTGCACCCCTCACAGTTTTCAAAACATCATTTTGGAAGTTTGTTAACCCTTTAGGTGTTTCACAGGAATTAAAACAAAGTGTAGGTGAAATTTCAAAATTTCATTTTTTTTGCAGATTTGCAATTTTAATACATTTTTCTAAGGAACACAATAGATTTTACTAGAGAAATGTGACTAAAAATTGATTCCCCCAATTCTTTTGTTTTCATAAATATCCTATATGTGGCCCTAGTGTGCACGTTGACCAAACCACAGGCTTCATAATAGAAGGAGCACCTACTTGATTTTGGAGCCTCCTTTTTATGAGATTATTTTTTAGGCACCATGTAGGTTTCTAGGCACCATAAGATGCTAAAAGTTAGGAACCCCCCCACAAGTGACCCCATTTTGCAAACTACACCCCTCAGGGAATTCATCTAGGGGTATAGTGTACATTTCAAACCCCCAGGGGTTTCACCAATTTTGATACAACTGGGCTGTGCAAATGAAAAATTACATTTTTTACACAAAAATGCAGTTCTGGCTCAAAATTTTTCATTTTCACAAGGAATGAAGGAGACAAAGCACCCCAAAATCTGTGCCCCAATTTCTCCCGAGTACGGCAATGCCTCATGTGTGACCAAAAAATGGCAGGACTCAGAAGGGAAGGAGTGATATTTGGATTTTGCAGCACAGATTCTGGTGGAATGTTGGTGGGTGCTATGTCGCATTAGCAAGACCCCCAAAGCAACAATACAGTGGAACCCCCCCACAAGTGACCCCATTTTGCAAACTACACCCCTCAGGGAATTCATCTAGGGGTATAGTGTACATTTCAAACCCCCAGGGGTTTCACCAATTTTGATACAACTGGGCAGTGAAAATGAAAAATTAAATTTTTTACACAAAAATGCAGTTCTGGCTCAATTTTTCATTTTCACAAGGAATGAAGGAGACAAAGCACCCCAAAATCTGTGCCCCAATTTCTCCCGAGTACGGCAATGCCTCATGTGTGACCAAAAAATGGCAGGACTCAGAAGGGAAGGAGTGATATTTGGATTATGCAGCACAGATTCTGGTGGAATATTGGTGGGTGCTATGTCGCATTAGCAAGACCCCCAAAGCACCAATACAGTGGAACCCCCCCACAAGTGACCCCATTTTGCAAACTACACCCCTCAGGGAATTCATCTAGGGGTATAGTGTACATTTCAAACCCCCAGGGGTTTCACCAATTTTGATACAACTGGGCTGTGCAAATGAAAAATTACATTTTTTTACACAAAAATGCAGTTCTGGCTCAAAATTTTTCATTTTCAGAAGGCATGAAGGAGAAAAAGCACCCCAAAATCTGTGCCCCAATTTCTCCCGAGTATGGCAATGCCTCATATGTGACCAAAAAATACCAGTTGGGTGCATGGCAGGACTCAGAAGGGAAGGAGTGATTTTTGGATTTTGCAGCTCAGATTCTGGTGGAATGAATGGTGGGTGCTATGTGGCATTAGCAAGACCCCCGAAGCACGGTGAAATGATGAACCTAATAATCCATAGATGTGTGGTATATTTTAAAACACTCCTTTATACATAGGCCGGGTTTGTCGGGGCAAGTTTCACAGTGGAAAATAGTATCCTTTCTTATTCCCTTTTTATAGCAAACTTTGCACCTTTTTTGTGTCCTGCCCTTTCTTGCAGTGGAGGGGATTTCGTTCGGAAAATGCTGCCCTGGTACAATACGGGGGCCAGTACTAGAAGTACTGGGGCCCTCTGCCTGCTGGTTCCCAAATATTAGGCCCTTTATGACTTCCTCTTGAAAGTGCATAAATGTCCCCCTCTGGCTGGTAGAACGGAATAGCACGTAAGCGTTATACAGTGCCATCTGGATGATATACACGGCCAGCTTCTTGTACCATATTTTTGTTTTCCGCAGGGCACTGTACGGCTTCAGTACCTGATCTGAAAGATCCACTCCGCCCATGTACTTATTGTAATCTAGGATACAATTAGGTTTTGAGGTGTGGGTACTGGTACCTCGTACAGGGATGGAGGTGGTACTGTCTCAATGAATTGTTGTCAGTATAAGGACATCCCTCTTGTCCTTATATTTGACCAACAACATATTTTCGGTGCATATTCCCCTGCTTTCACCCCTTCTCATTACTTGGGCAATGTGTGTTTTTGGGAGGCCTCTTTGGTTCTTGCGCACAGTACCGCAAGCTGCTGTACCTCTTGAACCAAGGGCCTTAAACAGGGGGATGCTAGTGTAAAAGTTATCCACATAGAGGTGATAACCTTTATCCAGGAAGGGGTGCACTAAATCCCAGACAATTTTTCCACTAACACCTACGAGGAAGGGGGGGCATTCTGGCGGTTCAATTCTTGAATCCTTCCCTTCATAAACCCTAAACCTGTGGGTGTACCCTGAGGTGCTTTCACACAGTTTATACATTTTTATGCCATACCTTGCCCTCTTACTGGGAAGGTACTGGCGGAATTTAACCCTTCCTTTAAAATGTATAAGGGACTCGTCGATACAAATAAATTTTTCAGGGATGTACATCTCTGCAAATTTGGCACTGAAATGATCAATGACCGGCCTGACTTTGAATAGCCGGTCAAAGGTGGGATCATCTCTGGGTGGGCACTGTGCATTATCGGTGTAATGTATAAATTTAAGGATTGTTTCAAAACGAGTTCGAGTCATGGCCATACGGTAAAATGGGGTGCTGTACAGAACATCTGTACTCCAATATTGCCTAATTTCTGGCTTTTTTACTATACCCATATGTAACACCAGACCCCAAAACGTCATCATCTCTACTGCATCTACAGGGGTCCACCTAGCAAATGATGACGTGGGGTTTTGAGCAATAAACTGCTGGGCATATAAATTACTTTGGTCCACCATTAAATTTATAAAATCATCAGAGAAAAATAATTTGAAAAAGTCAATTTCTCTGAGACCTGTTGAATCACATTGGATTCCTGGGATGGCCAAAAACTCAGGAACCTGGGGCTCAAAATTGTCTGGTGGTGGCGTCCATACGGGATCAATCATTTGGGGGGGGGTCTCAGCTGCTCTACGGGGGCGTCTTTGAGGGGGTCCCTCATCACTAGAGGAGGAAGAGGAGCTTAAGACGAATCCTTCAAATTCCCCGCTTGCCTCACTGGCTGTGTCAGAGTCAGAGGCAAGCATGGCATATGCCTCCTCCGCTGAATACATTCTTCTGGATGACTGGGATGACATTTGGGATGCCATTTTTATTTTTGTGTTTCTGTAAGTGTAATGTTTCAACACGTGTATAGTGTAGGGGGGGTGCAAACTTCATTTCAACACGGGGGGAATGTAGTGTGTAGTGTGTATGTAGTGCAGAAAAAAAAATACTTTATACAGGAATTTGATCCCAATTAAAAAAAAAAAAAAAATTGAAGGGGTTAAAAAAAAAAGGTCCTGCGCCAAAAATTGAGCACAGATGTTGGTCAGTAACGACCGTCACTGAACAGCGGCCACAGGACACCCACAAAAGCAACGTGGGTGTAAAAACAATTAAAAAAAATATACCACAGCACTCTCCAAAAAAAAAAAAACAATTTAAAAAAACTGCAGAAAAAAAATTATATCAACCCTGTGCCAAAAATGCTGTTCAGTGATTGTACGTCACTGATCAGCGCTCAGCGGCCACAGGACACCCACAAAAGCAACGTGGGTGTAAAAACAAAACCCCACTGCACTCTCCAAAAAAAAACAACTGCAGATCAGTGATGCAACACTGATTAGCAGTGAGGGGCAGCAGGCACACAACTGTGGGTGCAACCTGACAGGGTATATATAAAAAAAAAAAACCTGGACCCCCAAAAAGTTGCTGATTAATTTAAACTAATCAGCACAAAAGGGGGGGCAGCAGGGGGGGCAGCAGTCAGTTGCACAGGCAGCACAACCTTTGGTGCAACTGACAGGTGTATATATATAAAAAAAAACCTCTGCACCCCCAAAAAGTTGCTGATCAGCTCAGATATAGTGATCAGCACAAAAGGGGGTGCAGCAGACACAAAATATAGCACTCTCTATCACTCTCTATCACTCTCTATCACTATCTCTCACTATCTCTCACTATCTCTGACTATCTCTGACTATCTATCACTATCTGTGACTCTATGACACTGCAGCAGCAGCACACAGGAAGTCACAAGATCCAGGAAGCATCCAGCTGCTGGCAGCACGCTACCAGCGGTGATCAGGTAAGTATCAGGCAAGGTTCAGGTATGTATAGCAGGACAGAGTGGCCGGTGACCGCTCTGCACGCAATTCCAGACCGGAATGGCGTCTGCAGCGCAGTCACCATTAGTTTAAATGGCGCGCCATGGCTGTGATTGTTCCGTCGGTCCGACGGACCAATCACAGCCTTGGGGGCAGGTGGGGTGAGGTGTCGTCGTCACCGATGACCCCCTCATGCCCCCTCACACCCGGCGGTGATTGACACCTGTGTTACCGAGCGTCTGATTCGCCGGTAACACAGGAAAACGCTGCGAATGGCTGTTCACATTGAACAGCAAATCACAGCGATCGCCGACGGGACATGTCTGCTGTCAAGGACAGCAGACATCGTCCCTCTGTCACTGCGTCTCTAGACGCAGTGGCACTTTGAAGTCATGACGTATATATACGTCATGTGTCGGGAAGTACATCCCGGCCATGACGTATATATACGTCAAATGTCGGGAAGGGGTTAATACTACAGTGACATGATTGGTGGATCTTGTGAATTACATCTCATAGCACTAATATAGGGTCATGACTGGGAGTGTATGCAGTAATAGTATATTTTCCAATACACAGGGTTACATATTAGTGAAGAAGACATCCAGTGACCATGAGACACGCGGTTACCATCCCTGTGTGTCAGGAGAACTGAGCAGGACCCAGAGTTCCATCACAGTGCCTCCACCTCACTCACTGATACATGGGAGAGACAAGGAGCAGAAGATCCTGGAACTCACCAACAAGATCATCCAGCTGCTGACCAGAGGTGACTGCTGGGAATGGGACATTATACAGTAACACCGGGGGCTGTGACCAGAGAGGTGACTGCTGGGAATGGGGCATTATACAGTAACACCCGGGGATGTGACCAGAGAGGTGACTGCTGGGAATGGGGCATTATACTGTAACACCGGGGGATGTGATCGGAGAGGTGACTGCTGGGAATGGGGCATTATACTGTAACACCGCGAGATGTGATCGGAGAGGTTACTGCTGGGAATGGGGCATTATACAGTAACACCGGGGGATGTGATCGGAGAGGTGACTGCTTGGAATGGGCCATTATACAGTAACACCGGGGGATGTGATCGGAGAGGTGACTGCTGGGAATGGGGCATTATACAGTAACACGGGGGGATGTGATCGGAGAGGTGACTGCTGGGAATGGGACATTATAGAGTAACACCGGGGGATATGATCGGAGAGGTGACTGCTGGGAATGGGACATTATAGAGTAACACCGGGGGATGTGATCGGAGAGGTGACTGCTGGGAATGGGGCGTTATACAGTAACACCGGGGGATGTGACCGGAGAGGTGACTGCTGGGAATGGGGCGTTATACAGTAACACCAGGGGATGTGACCAGAGAGGTGACTGCTGGGAATAGGGCATTATACAGTAACACCAGGGGATGTGACCGGCGAGGTGACTGTTGGGAATGAGACCTTATACAGTAACACCGGGGGATGTGACCGGATAGGTGACTGCTGGGAATGGGACATTATACAGTAACACCGGGGGATGTGTCTGGGTGATGACTGTATAACTGTGTGTGTCGGTTTCCTAGAAGGTGTCAGGATGTCACTGTCTATTTCTCTATGCAGGAGGGGGGATATATAGAGGAACACAAGGGTCTGTGCAGGAATGTTATGATGGAGAATCACCGGCCCCTCACATCACTGGGTAAGAGGAGACTTCATTTTATTGTGCAGGGGAGAGCTTGTATGGGGGTCGCCTATATACACGTATCATCTGCTAATCCACATGTACAATATATTCAGTCACTGTGTGTCTCCTATAGATGGGCCCAGTAACAGAGATTCCCCAGAGAGATGTCCCCGTCCTCTGTATTCCCAGCACTGTACAGAGGAGACTCACGGGACCCCACAGGAGGATCAGGTAGGTGGGAATAAGGGTCTCCCTAATATACCTAAGTGACTGTCGCTATATGAATTGCAACAGGTGTGTGTGTGTGTATTATACATCAGTTATCTACTGTGTAAGCTCAATACTGTCAGACATTATTTATGTGATATTTATTTGTAGGTTCAATCTGAAGCTATGTCTGATATTAAGGTTGAAGTAATAAAGGGAGAAGAGGAGACGGATGTGACTGACATTAAGGCAGAAGACACAAAGGAAGAAGAGACGTATGTGACTGACATTAAGGCAGAAGATACAGAGGAAGAAGAGACGTATGTGACTGACATTAAGGCAGAAGACACAGAGGAAGAAGAGACGTATGTGACTGACATTAAGGCAGAAGACACAGAGGAAGAAGAGACGTATGTGACGGATATGAAGATAAGAGAAGAGTCTTATGTGTCTGATAAGAAAGAAGATACAGAGACAGAAGACACACATATGAGGGGTGATCAGCAGTGTAAGAAGGAGGAAATCCCTACAGATCCCAGCACAGGTGAGGAATAATCACTTATTGCATACAGTATTTTCCTTGTTCTTTTTGTTCTAAACAAGCGCCTGAAACTGGAGGTTGTGTATTAGTGGGAATATTAAAATATAATGTGCCGCCATGGTTAGACAAAAAGTAAGGTCAGCAATCAACAATAAAACAAGAGGATTTAAACTTTATAAAAGTAACTTAGATGTGTCACCAAATATAAGGAATCAAACAAAACTTGTAAAGAGGTAATCAAGGCAGCTAAAAGACCATATGAGGTACGAATAGCTACTGAAAGCAAATCCAACACCAACATTTTTTTTATGAACTATGTGATTCATCGCGCCCTACGGACACTCTTCACACCGTCGTAAGGGGCTGCGCCCCCTTAATTTGTGAACATTTGTATATGAGAAATATGGTTAGAATTATATGAAAGATGCCTGTATTGCAACTTGAGTTATAGGTGAAATGTGTTAAATAAAGAGCATATGATGTGGAAGGGGGTGTGTATTGTTTTGTTTAATTAAAAAGCGGTTACAGAGAAAGATGTACATTGATAGTGTGGATGGTACAGTGACATTTGTGGGTGTGGGGGGGGCTGTGTGTGCATGTTGTTTAGGTGTGTGTGTGCAATAGTATTGTAGGGTGTTTCTGAGTCAGCGGCTCCCCACTGGCAGAGGTCACGACACAGGAAAACAGGAGGCTGGGTAGTGATAGGGGTGTGTGGGCATAAGGGGGACTAAAGAGGAGGGTGAGAGATACTGTGCAGCTTCTGCCAGTGGGTGAGGGTCCAGCGTGGCAGTACAGGAGTACAGGATGGTGGCCCTTAGTCAGTGTCTCCTCCTACTGGGTGGGAGTTCGGGTGCATGAGAGCAGGATGCTGGGCTATGAGGCATGATAGGGGCATGTGGGCAAAACAGCGTCAGCGACTCCCCAGTGGTGGAAGTTACGGTTCAGGAGAGCAGGAAGCTGGGTAGTGATAGGGGTGTGTGAGTATACGGGGGACTAAAGAGGGGCTTAGGGGTGCCGTGAATTGCGTGGGGGGTGCCGTGAATCAAGGGAGGGTGGGCACGGGGCGCGATGAATCACCTAGTTGGTTATATATTCTTGTAGAAGGATGGTAGGATTTTGCTGTCATTCAGAATGCATTTACATAAACAGTAATAGTAACAGTAAAAGGTCTGACTTAAAACACCTACAGTAAAACAGGAAAGGTGTTATATATTATACAAAGAATTGGTTGATGATGTGTAGGTTGACGTGCACATAGTTAATAGTTGTGACTGGAAAAAAATTGCTACAAGAAAAAAATCAACACAGAAAGGTCAACACATGTAAATGTTGACATAAGTGTGGCACTTCATCGGTGTCCATGTTGACACATGAGAATGAATATGAAAACATTCAAAAAAAGAAAAATAAATCCACAAAAACTCATGTCAACCTTTTTCATTGTCGACTATAGCCTCATAGAGGTGGGGGTGTCCGCGAATCACGGGAGGAGGGGTCGTGGGTGGATGCCGTGAATTGCGGGAGGGGGGTCGCGGGGGGGGTGTGTGGGTGCCGCGAATCGTGGGAGGGGGGGTTGCAGTGAATCGCGGGAGGCGGGGGGTTGCCGCAATGACAGGAGGGGGGTCAGGGGTGGGGAATCGCGGTAGGGGGCACCGTGAACCGCGGGAGGGGGGGCCCGGGGGGTTGGCGCGAATCGTGGGAGGGGGAGTCGTGGGGTGCCGCGAATCACAGGAGGGGGGGTGTCACGGCGTGGGGCCGTGAATCGCGGGGGTACCGCGAATTGCGGGGGTTGTGCTGCAAATCGCGGGAGGGGGGTCGCGGGGTGTGCCACGTATCGCCACAAGAAAAAATTAACACAGAAAGGTCAACACATGTAAATGTTGACATAAGTGTGGCACTTCATTGGTGTCCATGTCGACACATGAGAATGAATATGAAAACATTGAAAAAGTGAAAAATAAATCTTGTCAACCTTTTTCATTGTCGACCATAGCCGTGCCAGTGTTTTGCATGTGCCATTTAATCCTGGGGTTGCCGTGAATCACGTGCGGGGGAGGTGAGGGGTGTCCGCGAATCACGGGAGGAGGGTTCGTGGTTGGATGCCGTGAATTGCGGGAGGGGGGTCGCGGGGGAGGGGTGGGGGTGCCGTGAATCGTGGGATGGGGGGGGGGCGCGGGGGGTTGCAGTGAATCGCAGGAGGGTGGGTCGGGGTTGCCGCAATGACAGGAGGGGGGATCAGGGGTGGGGAATCGCGGTAGGGGGGGTCGTGGGGGGCACCGTGAACCGCGGGAGGGGGGGCCGGGGGGTCGGCGCGAATCGTGGGAGGGGGGGTGTCACGGGGTGGGGCCGCGAATCGCGGGGGGTGTGCTGCAAATCGCGGGAGGGGGGTCGCGGTGGGTGCCGCGAATCGCCACAAGAAAAAAATCAACACAGAAAGGTCAACACATGTAAATGTTGACATAAGTGTGGCACTTCATTGGTGTCCATGTCGACACATGAGAATGAATATGAAAACATTGAAAAAGTGAAAAATAAATCTTGTCAACCTTTTTCATTGTCGACAATAGCCATGTCAGTGTTTTGCATGTGCCATTTAATCGTGGGGATACCGTGAATGGGGGGGGGGGATGTGGCCACTCTGCCGATGTTGCCAAGGTGGGAATGGGACGTTCCCCATATAAATATAAATATATTAGGGGCCAATACAAGGAACTGTCTAAGACCCTTTTTTCTTCTAGAACGGAAAATAGGAGCCAGGGGCAAGAGTATAGACTAGAAGAAAAAAGATTTTCTTCAGCGGGCAGGAAAAATTTCTTTACGGTTAGAGCTGTCAAACTCTGGCAATCTCTTTCGGGCGAGGTGGTATCATCGACCACAATAAATACGTTCAAAATAAGGTTCGACAAACATTTATTGGCTAAAAATATCCAGGGTTATATCTAAGTAACATAATCAGTCTTTAAATTAAAATAACATAAAATACAGCATACCAGGCTGAACCAGATGGACGCAAGTCTTTTTTCAGCCTTACCTACTATGTAACTGCATGCCAAAACAACAAAATAAAAACAAGATAAAACAATTCTAAAATAAGTAAAACAGTTGCAATGGCAATGAATGTTTACAACTCCTTTTTAAAGTTTTTTTTGGGATGTTCCGTTGGGGACCGCTGGCTGTTGTCACTTTTTTTTAGCCGGTTAGACAGAGTTTCCAGGCCGGGGCATAGGCAGGCAATGGGAGGGTATGGTTTTCCCTATTCTTACCTCTCCTCCGATAGCTGGTGGCCAAGTTTGGGGCAGCGGCGTATTCTCTGTCTTCGCACGCTGCTTGTTCCGTCACAGGAAGTTGCAGTCTGTGCTTCCGGCTATTGCGGTGTGCGGCTCTAGCGTCTTCCCCTGCTTCTCCAACGCATTTCGAGGCACTCGGCCTCTTTGTCAAGGATTTTCCTTGTTCTGTTAATCCAGCGATCTCAGAAATCAGGAGCCATCGGGCCCTATTATACTCCTGCTCTCCCCCTCACATCATGTCACTGTGTGTTACCAGCCCAGAGATATGACTAGTCTCCTCCCCTCACTCTCTGGTGTATCTCATACATCAGGAGCCATCATCCCCTATTATACTCCTGCTCTCCCCCTCACATCATGTCACTGTGTGTTACCAGCCCATAGATCTGACCAGTCTCCTCCCCACACTCTCTGGTGCATCTCATACATCAGGAGCCATCAGCCCCTATTATACTCCTGCTCTCCCCCTCACATCATGTCACTGTGTGTTACCAGCTCAGAGATCTGACCAGTCTCCTCCCCACACTCTCTGGTGTATCTCGTACATCAGGAGCCATCATCCCGTATTATACTCCTGCTTTCCCCCTCACATCATGTCACTGTGTGTTACCAGCCCAGAGATATGACTAGTCTCCTCCCCTCACTCTCTGGTGTATCTCATACATCAGGAGCCATCAGCCCCTATTATACTCCTGCTCTCCCCTCACATCATGTCACTGTGTGTTACCAGCCCAGAGATCTGACCAGTCTCCTCCCCTCACTCTCTGGTGTATCTCATACATCAGGAGCCATCATCCCCTATTATACTCCTGCTCTCCCCTCACATCATGTCACTGTGTGTTACCAGCCCAGAGATCTGACCAGTCTCCTCCCCTCACTCTCTGGTGTATCTCATACATCAGGAGCCATCAGTCCCTATTATACTCCTGCTCTCCCCCTCACATCATGTCACTGTGTGTTACCAGCCCAGAGATCTGACCAGTCTCCTCCCCTCACTCTCTGGTGTATCTCATACATCAGGAGCCATCATCCCCTATTATACTCCTGCTCTCCCCTCACATCATGTCACTGTGTGTTACCAGCCCAGAGATCTGACCAGTCTCCTCCCCTCACTCTCTGGTGTATCTCATACATCAGGAGCCATCAGTCCCTATTATACTCCTGCTCTCCCCCTCACATAATGTCACTGTGTGTTACCAGCCCAGAGATCTGACCAGTCTCCTCCCCACACTCTCTGGTGTATCTCATACATCAGGATCCATCAGCCCCTATTATACTCCTGCTCTCCCCTCACATCATGTCACTGTGTGTTACCAGCCCAGAGATCTGACCAGTCTCCTCCCCACACTCTCTGGTGTATCTCATACATCAGGAGCCATCAGCCCCTATTATACTCCTGCTCTCCCCTCACATCATGTCACCGTGTTTTACCAGCCCAGATATATGACCAGTCTCCTCCCCACACTCTCTGGTGTATCTCATACATCTGGAGCCATCATCCCCTATTATACTCCTGCTCTCCCCCTCACATCATGTCACTGTGTGTTACCAGCCCAGATATATGACCAGTCTCCTCCCCACACTCTCTGGTGTATCTCATACATCTGGAGCCATCAGCCCCTATTATACTCCTGCTCTCCCCCTCACATCATGTCACTGTGTGTTACCAGCCCAGAGATCTGACCAGTCTCCTCCCCTCACTCTCTGGTGTATCTCATACATCAGCAGCCATCAGCCCCTATTATACTCCTGGTCTCCCCCTCACATCATGTCACTGTGTGTTACCAGCCCAGAGATCTGACCAGTCTCCTCCCCTCACTCTCTGGTGTATCTCATACATCAGGAGCCATCAGCCCCTATTATACTCCTGCTCTCCCCTCACATCATGTCACTGTGTGTTACCAGCCCAGAGATCTGACCAGTCTCCTCCCCTCACTCTCTGGTGTATCTCATACTTCAGGAGCCATCAGCCCCTATTATACTCCTGCTCTCCCCTCACATCATGTCACCGTGTTTTACCAGCCCAGATATGTGACCAGTCTCCTCCCCACACTCTCTGGTGTATCTCATACATCTGGAGCCATCAGCCCCTATTATACTCCTGCTCTCCCCCTCACATCATGTCACTGTGTGTTACCAGCCCAGAGATCTGACCAGTCTCCTCCCCTCACTCTCTGGTGTATCTCATACATCAGGAGCCATCATCCCCTATTATACTCCTGCTCTCCCCCTCACATCATGTCACTGTGTGTTACCAGCCCAGAGATCTGACCAGTCTCCTCCCCTCACTCTCTGGTGTATCTCATACATCAGGAGCCATCATCCCCTATTATACTCCTGCTCTCCCCCTCACATCATGTCACTGTGTGTTACCAGCCCATAGATCTGACCAGTCTCCTCCCCACACTCTCTGGTGCATCTCATACATCAGGAGCCATCAGCCCCTATTATACTCCTGCTCTCCCCCTCACATCATGTCACTGTGTGTTACCAGAGATCTGACCAGTCTCCTCCCCACACTCTCTGGTGTATCTCCTACATCAGGAGCCATCAGCCCCTATTATGCTTCTCCTCTCCCCTCACATCATGTCACTGTGTGTTACCAGCCCAGAGATCTGACCAGTCTCCTCCCCACACTCTCTGGTGTATCTCATACATCAGGAGCCATCAGTCCCTATTATACTCCTGCTCTCCCCCTCACATCATGTCACTGTGTGTTACCAGCCCAGAGATCTGACCAGTCTCCTCCCCACACTCTCTGGTGTATCTCATACATCAGGATCCATCAGCCCCTATTATACTCCTGCTCTCCCCTCACATCATGTCACTGTGTGTTACCAGCCCAGAGATCTGACCAGTCTCCTCCCCACACTCTCTGGTGTATCTCATACATCAGGAGCCATCAGCCCCTATTATACTCCTGCTCTCCCCTCACATCATGTCACCGTGTTTTACCAGCCCAGATATATGACCAGTCTCCTCCCCACACTCTCTGGTGTATCTCATACATCTGGAGCCATCAGCCCCTATTATACTCCTGCTCTCCCCCTCACATCATGTCACTGTGTGTTACCAGCCCAGAGATCTGACCAGTCTCCTCCCCTCACTCTCTGGTGTATCTCATACATCAGCAGCCATCAGCCCCTATTATACTCCTGGTCTCCCCCTCACATCATGTCACTGTGTGTTACCAGCCCAGAGATCTGACCAGTCTCCTCCCCTCACTCTCTGGTGTATCTCATACATCAGGAGCCATCAGCCCCTATTATACTCCTGCTCTCCCCTCACATCATGTCACTGTGTGTTACCAGCCCAGAGATCTGACCAGTCTCCTCCCCTCACTCTCTGGTGTATCTCATACATCAGCCCCTATTATACTCCTGCTCTCCCCTCACATCATGTCACCGTGTTTTACCAGCCCAGATATGTGACCAGTCTCCTCCCCACACTCTCTGGTGTATCTCATACATCTGGAGCCATCAGCCCCTATTATACTCCTGCTCTCCCCCTCACATCATGTCACTGTGTGTTACCAGCCCAGAGATCTGACTAGTCTCCTCCGCTCACTCTCTGGTGTATCTCATACATCAGGAGCCATCAGCCCCTATTATACTCCTTTTTTTCTGGAAAAGTGGAATCAAAGTGGGGCGCTCCAATAATTCTGCTGCCTTTATTTCCAAACCCGTGGATCAATCCCTATTGATCCATTGATAGAAGTGAAAAAATGGGGGGGTGGGGTTTTGAAAAAGGTGGCGCTGAATGAAAAAAGAATTAAATACTTATCTTCTCATGGAAATCTCTTTCGACTTCTGATACTTTTTACTTCCTTATTCGTCTCTCAATGGGGTAGATAACATGAAAAGATAAGATTTTGACAAAAAAAAGAGGGATGTGATGGTCTACTCTTTTGTAAAGGGTGTTTAGAAAAACATCCACCGTCTGCAAGGGGGCGTAGCTTACTTACAGTGAGATGTTGTAAGGTACATATTTAACGGTATCTTTTCCAAATGATGGGTGCGTACCCGTACTCACGGAGTATTAGGCGATGACACTCCTTGAAAGGTTTCTTTCAAATATCCTCATTCATATAGAAAGAAAAGGTGGTGTGCACTTCTCTTATAATAAGTATAAATTTATTTTATAAGCAACACACGTCCAAATGTTAAAAAATTTTTTTTACATTAAAATATATATATATCCTTTACTCTTTCAGTGAAATGAGGGAGGTAAGGAGATCCGGTCTCGATCCACAGTGTAATACCGGTATACACCCAGATGTTATGTGGTGGGATCTTACCTTTTCTCCAACCTTCACCTCACTCACTTGCAGATTAAAAGGCAATGTCCTCCTGCCAACGCGTTTCGAGCTGTGGCTCTTTATCAAGGCATGCCTATTATACTCCTGCTCTCCCCCTCACATCATGTCACTGTGTGTTACCAGCCCAGAGATCTGACCAGTCTCCTCCCCTCACTCTCTGGTGTATCTCATACATCAGGAGCCATCATCCCCTATTATACTCCTGCTCTCCCCCTCACATCATGTCACTGTGTGTTACCAGCCCATAGATCTGACCAGTCTCCTCCCCACACTCTCTGGTGCATCTCATACATCAGGAGCCATCAGCCCCTATTATGCTCCTGCTCTCCCCCTCACATCATGTCACTGTGTGTTACCAGAGATCTGACCAGTCTCCTCCCCACACTCTCTGGTGTATCTCCTACATCAGGAGCCATCAGCCCCTATTATACTCCTCCTCTCCCCTCACATCATGTCACTGTGTGTTACCAGACCAGAGATCTGACCAGTCTCCTCCCCTCACTCTCTGGTGTATCTTATACATCAGGAGCCATCATCCCCTATTATACTCCTGCTCTCCCCCTCACATCATGTCACTGTGTGTTACCAGCCCAGAGATCTGACCAGTCTCCTCCCCTCACTCTCTGGTGTATCTCATACATCAGGAGCCATCATCCCCTATTATACTCCTGCTCTCCCCCTCACATCATGTCACTGTGTGTTACCAGCCCAGAGATCTGACTAGTCTCCTCCCCTCACTCTCTGGTGTATCTCATACATCAGGATCCATCAGCCCCTATTATACTCCTGCTCTCCCCTCACATCATGTCACTGTGTGTTACCAGCCCAGAGATCTGACCAGTCTCCTCCCCACACTCTCTGGTGTATCTCATACATCAGGAGCCATCAGCCCCTATTATACTCCTACTCTCCCCTCACATCATGTCACTGTGTGTTACCAGCCCAGAGATCTGACCAGTCTCCTCCCCTCACTCTCTGGTGTATCTCATACATCAGGATCCATCAGCCCCTATTATACTCCTGCTCTCCCCTCACATCATGTCACTGTGTGTTACCAGCCCAGAGATCTGACCAGTCTCCTCCCCACACTCTCTGGTGTATCTCATACATCAGGATCCATCAGCCCCTATTATACTCCTGCTCTCCCCTCACATCATGTCACTGTGTGTTACCAGCCCAGAGATCTGACCAGTCTCCTCCCCACACTCTCTGGTGTATCTCATACATCAGGAGCCATCAGCCCCTATTATACTCCTGCTCTCCCCTCACATCATGTCACTGTGTGTTACCAGCCCAGAGATCTGACCAGTCTCCTCCCCTCACTCTCTGGTGTATCTCATACATCAGGAGCCATCAGTCCCTATTATTCTCCTGCTCTCCCCCTCACATCATGTCACTGTGTGTTACCAGCCCAGAGATCTGACCAGTCTCCTCCCCTCACTCTCTGGTGTATCTCATACATCAGGAGCCATCATCCCCTATTATTCTCCTGCTCTCCCCCTCACATCATGTCACTGTGTGTTACCAGCCCAGAGATCTGACCAGTCTCCTCCCCTCACTCTCTGGTGTATCTCATACATCAGGAGCCATCATCCCCTATTATACTCCTGCTCTCCCCCTCACATCATGTCACTGTGTGTTACCAGCCCAGAGATCTGACTAGTCTCCTCCCCTCACTCTCTGGTGTATCTCATACATCAGGAGCCATCAGTCCCTATTATACTCCTGCTCTCCCCCTCACATAATGTCACTGTGTGTTACCAGCCCAGAGATCTGACCAGTCTCCTCCCCACACTCTCTGGTGTATCTCATACATCAGGAGCCATCAGCCCCTATTATACTCCTGCTCTCCCCCTCACATAATGTCACCGTGTTTTACCAGCCCAGATATATGACCAGTCTCCTCCCCACACTCTCTGGTGTATCTCATACATCTGGAGCCATCAGCCCCTATTATACTCCTGCTCTCCCCCTCACATCATGTCACTGTGTGTTACCAGCCCAGAGATCTGACCAGTCTCCTCCCCTCACTCTCTGGTGTATCTCATACATCAGCAGCCATCAGCCCCTATTATACTCCTGGTCTCCCCCTCACATCATGTCACTGTGTGTTACCAGCCCAGAGATCTGACCAGTCTCCTCCCCTCACTCTCTGGTGTATCTCATACATCAGGAGCCATCAGCCCCTATTATACTCCTGCTCTCCCCTCACATCATGTCACTGTGTGTTACCAGCCCAGAGATCTGACCAGTCTCCTCCCCTCACTCTCTGGTGTATCTCATACATCAGGAGCCATCATCCCCTATTATACTCCTGCTCTCCCCCTCACATCATGTCACTGTGTGTTACCAGCCCATAGATCTGACCAGTCTCCTCCCCACACTCTCTGGTGCATCTCATACATCAGGAGCCATCAGCCCCTATTATGCTCCTGCTCTCCCCCTCACATCATGTCACTGTGTGTTACCAGAGATCTGACCAGTCTCCTCCCCACACTCTCTGGTGTATCTCCTACATCAGGAGCCATCAGCCCCTATTATACTCCTCCTCTCCCCTCACATCATGTCACTGTGTGTTACCAGACCAGAGATCTGACCAGTCTCCTCCCCTCACTCTCTGGTGTATCTTATACATCAGGAGCCATCATCCCCTATTATACTCCTGCTCTCCCCCTCACATCATGTCACTGTGTGTTACCAGCCCAGAGATCTGACCAGTCTCCTCCCCTCACTCTCTGGTGTATCTCATACATCAGGAGCCATCATCCCCTATTATACTCCTGCTCTCCCCCTCACATCATGTCACTGTGTGTTACCAGCCCAGAGATCTGACTAGTCTCCTCCCCTCACTCTCTGGTGTATCTCATACATCAGGATCCATCAGCCCCTATTATACTCCTGCTCTCCCCTCACATCATGTCACTGTGTGTTACCAGCCCAGAGATCTGACCAGTCTCCTCCCCACACTCTCTGGTGTATCTCATACATCAGGAGCCATCAGCCCCTATTATACTCCTACTCTCCCCTCACATCATGTCACTGTGTGTTACCAGCCCAGACATCTGACCAGTCTCCTCCCCTCACTCTCTGGTGTATCTCATACATCAGGATCCATCAGCCCCTATTATACTCCTGCTCTCCCCTCACATCATGTCACTGTGTGTTACCAGCCCAGAGATCTGACCAGTCTCCTCCCCACACTCTCTGGTGTATCTCATACATCAGGATCCATCAGCCCCTATTATACTCCTGCTCTCCCCTCACATCATGTCACTGTGTGTTACCAGCCCAGAGATCTGACCAGTCTCCTCCCCACACTCTCTGGTGTATCTCATACATCAGGAGCCATCAGCCCCTATTATACTCCTGCTCTCCCCTCACATCATGTCACTGTGTGTTACCAGCCCAGAGATCTGACCAGTCTCCTCCCCTCACTCTCTGGTGTATCTCATACATCAGGAGCCATCAGTCCCTATTATTCTCCTGCTCTCCCCCTCACATCATGTCACTGTGTGTTACCAGCCCAGAGATCTGACCAGTCTCCTCCCCTCACTCTCTGGTGTATCTCATACATCAGGAGCCATCATCCCCTATTATTCTCCTGCTCTCCCCCTCACATCATGTCACTGTGTGTTACCAGCCCAGAGATCTGACCAGTCTCCTCCCCTCACTCTCTGGTGTATCTCATACATCAGGAGCCATCATCCCCTATTATACTCCTGCTCTCCCCCTCACATCATGTCACTGTGTGTTACCAGCCCAGAGATCTGACTAGTCTCCTCCCCTCACTCTCTGGTGTATCTCATACATCAGGAGCCATCAGTCCCTATTATACTCCTGCTCTCCCCCTCACATAATGTCACTGTGTGTTACCAGCCCAGAGATCTGACCAGTCTCCTCCCCACACTCTCTGGTGTATCTCATACATCAGGAGCCATCAGCCCCTATTATACTCCTGCTCTCCCCTCACATCATGTCACCGTGTTTTACCAGCCCAGATATATGACCAGTCTCCTCCCCACACTCTCTGGTGTATCTCATACATCTGGAGCCATCAGCCCCTATTATACTCCTGCTCTCCCCCTCACATCATGTCACTGTGTGTTACCAGCCCAGAGATCTGACCAGTCTCCTCCCCTCACTCTCTGGTGTATCTCATACATCAGCAGCCATCAGCCCCTATTATACTCCTGGTCTCCCCCTCACATCATGTCACTGTGTGTTACCAGCCCAGAGATCTGACCAGTCTCCTCCCCTCACTCTCTGGTGTATCTCATACATCAGGAGCCATCAGCCCCTATTATACTCCTGCTCTCCCCTCACATCATGTCACTGTGTGTTACCAGCCCAGAGATCTGACCAGTCTCCTCCCCTCACTCTCTGGTGTATCTCATACATCAGGAGCCATCATCCCCTATTATACTCCTGCTCTCCCCCTCACATCATGTCACTGTGTGTTACCAGCCCATAGATCTGACCAGTCTCCTCCCCACACTCTCTGGTGCATCTCATACATCAGGAGCCATCAGCCCCTATTATGCTCCTGCTCTCCCCCTCACATCATGTCACTGTGTGTTACCAGAGATCTGACCAGTCTCCTCCCCACACTCTCTGGTGTATCTCCTACATCAGGAGCCATCAGCCCCTATTATACTCCTCCTCTCCCCTCACAGCATGTCACTGTGTGTTACCAGACCAGAGATCTGACCAGTCTCCTCCCCACACTCTCTGGTGTATCTCATACATCAGGAGCCATCATCCCCTATTATTCTCCTGCTCTCCCCCTCACATCATGTCACTGTGTGTTACCAGCCCAGAGATCTGACCAGTCTCCTCCCCACACTCTCTGGTGTATCTCATACATCAGGATCCATCAGCCCCTATTATACTCCTGCTCTCCCCTCACATCATGTCACCGTGTTTTACCAGCCCAGATATATGACCAGTCTCCTCCCCACACTCTCTGGTGTATCTCATACATCTGGAGCCATCAGCCCCTATTATACTCCTGCTCTCCCCCTCACATCATGTCACTGTGTGTTACCAGCCCAGAGATCTGACCAGTCTCCTCCCCTCACTCTCTGGTGTATCTCATACATCAGCAGCCATCAGCCCCTATTATACTCCTGCTCTCCCCTCACATCATGTCACCGTGTTTTACCAGCCCAGATATATGACCAGTCTCCTCCCCACACTCTCTGGTGTATCTCATACATCTGGAGCCATCAGCCCCTATTATACTCCTGCTCTCCCCCTCACATCATGTCACTGTGCGTTACCAGCCCAGAGATCTGACTAGTCTCCTCCCCTCACTCTCTGGTGTATCTCATACATCAGCAGCCATCATCCCCTATTATACTCCTGCTCTCCCCCTCACATCATGTCACTGTGTGTTACCAGCCCAGAGATCTGACCAGTCTCCTCCCCTCACTCTCTGGTGTATCTCATACATCAGGAGCCATCATCCCCTATTATACTCCTGCTCTCCCCCTCACATCATGTCACTGTGTGTTACCAGCCCATAGATCTGACCAGTCTCCTCCCCACACTCTCTGGTGCATCTCATACATCAGGAGCCATCAGCCCCTATTATGCTCCTGCTCTCCCCCTCACATCATGTCACTGTGTGTTACCAGAGATCTGACCAGTCTCCTCCCCACACTCTCTGGTGTATCTCCTACATCAGGAGCCATCAGCCCCTATTATTCTCCTCCTCTCCCCTCACATCATGTCACTGTGTGTTACCAGACCAGAGATCTGACCAGTCTCCTCCCCACACTCTCTGGTGTATCTCATACATCAGGAGCCATCATCCCCTATTATTCTCCTGCTCTCCCCCTCACATCATGTCACTGTGTGTTACCAGCCCAGAGATCTGACCAGTCTCCTCCCCACACTCTCTGGTGTATCTCATACATCAGGATCTATCAGCCCCTATTATACTCCTGCTCTCCCCTCACATCATGTCACTGTGTGTTACCAGCCCAGAGATCTGACCAGTCTCCTCCCCACACTCTCTGGTGTATCTCATACATCAGGAGCCATCAGCCCCTATTATACTCCTGCTCTCCCCTCACATCATGTCACCGTGTTTTACCAGCCCAGATATATGACCAGTCTCCTCCCCACACTCTCTGGTGTATCTCATACATCTGGAGCCATCAGCCCCTATTATACTCCTGCTCTCCCCCTCACATCATGTCACTGTGTGTTACCAGCCCAGAGATCTGACCAGTCTCCTCCCCTCACTCTCTGTTGTATCTCATACATCAGGAGCCATCATCCCCTATTATACTCCTGCTCTCCCCCTCACATCATGTCACTGTGTGTTACCAGCCCATAGATCTGACCAGTCTCCTCCCCTCACTCTCTGGTGTATCTCCTACATCAGGAGCCATCAGCCCCTATTATACTCCTGCTCTCCCCTCACATCATGTCACTGTGTTACACCAGCCCAGAGATCTGACCAGTCTCCTCCCCTCACTCTCTGGTGTATCTCATACATCAGGAGCCATCATCCCCTATTATACTCCTGCTCTCCCCCTCACATCATGTCACTGTGTGTTACCAGCCCAGAGATCTGACTAGTCTCCTCCCCTCACTCTCTGGTGTATCTCATACATCAGGAGCCATCAGCCCCTATTATACTCCTGCTCTCCCCTCACATCATATCACTGTGTGTTACCAGAGATCTGACCAGTCTCCTCCCCACACTCTCTGGTGTATCTCCTACATCAGGACCCATCAGCCCCTATTATACTCCTCCTCTCCCCTCACATCATGTCACTGTGTTACCAGACCAGAGATCTGACCAGTCTCCTCCCACACTCTCTGGTGTATCTCATACATCAGGAGCCATCATCCCCTATTATACTCCTGCTCCCCCTCACATCATGTCACTGTGTGTTACCAGCCCAGAGATCTGACCAGTCTCCTACCCACACTCTCTGGTGTATCTCATACATCAGCAGCCATCAGCCCCTATTATACTCCTGCTCTCCCCTCACATCGTGTCACTGTGTGTTACCAGCCCAGAGATCTGACCAGTCTCCTACCCACACTCTCTGGTGTATCTCATACATCAGGTGCCATCAGCGCCTATTATACTCCTGCTCTCCCCTCAAATCATGTCACTGTGTGTTACCAGCACAGAAATCTGACCAGTCTCCTCCCCACACTCTCTGGTGTATCTCATACATCTGGAGCCATCAGCCCCTATTATACTCCTGCTCTCCCCCTCACATCATGTCACTGTGTGTTACCAGCCCAGAGATCTGACCAGTCTCCTCTCCACACTCTCTGGTGTATCTCATACATCAGGAGCCATCATCCCCTATTATACTCCTGCTCTCCCCCTCACATCATGTCACTGTGTGTTACCAGCCCATAGATCTGACCAGTCTCCTCCCCTCACTCTCTGGTGTATCTCATACATCAGGAGCCATCAGCCCCTATTATACTCCTGCTCTCCCCCTCACATCATGTCACTGTGTGTTACCAGAGATCTGACCAGTCTCCTGCCCCCACACTCTGAGAAAAGGATTTACCGGTAGGTAATTAAAATCCTCTTTTCCACCAAAGTATGAATATGAATCTGGTATGAATCTCACCGCACTCATATATACTTATATCCTTACCTCACATACGTTCATTCTCCTCGGACACAGCTTTTAGTTAACTGAGGTGTGGAGGAGGAAGTAGAGGGGAGGAGCCAGTACACCCACTGTGAAGAGTTTTATGTGCCTGTCTCCTGCGGAGGACCTCTTCTTCCCCATTGTATTGAGAACCCAGTATACCATATGGAAGATAGAGAAAAGGATAATCAGGCGCTAATGCTTTATATTAAAAATATATTAATCAATCAATCAAAATGAATGCTGTCTAACGAGGTAATTCTAAGATGACTTATTGCAGCTCCCAAAAGGTATTCTTTATAACTTAATTAGACACAAAATAACTAATTAAGAGAGCGCTATAACAAAAGTATAGATTACTTTATTAGCATTAAAAAGTAAATAAAAACATATTAGGTGTACATATTTGCCACTATAATAATAATTCCCACAGATATAATCTTCTGTAGGTGGTTACTGTAATTGCATTTTGCATTCATATCCCACCGTGTGTATGCTGACAGAACAGATCCGTACCACCATCACTAGTGCTGATCCTGTAAGGTGCATATACGCAGCTCAGTAGCCAGAAGCCAATTATTTTATATTGATAGAATAGGAGAATGATACTTTTAGACAAAAGCGGCTACAGTACAGTATAGTATAACTGCGTCTAAGCAGCATCTGGATAAGGAGGTAATGAGAGAGAGAGAGACTAGGGGCAGAGATAAAGAGATGGGGCAGAAGGAAGAGAGCAGGGGAGAGGAGGGCAGATGGGGTGGAGGAGAGAGAGAAGGGGACTGGGAGAGAGTGAAAAGTAGGAAAGGGTGGGAGCAGAAAGGGGAGGTGACTGGGGGCAAGGTGATGTGGTAAGATGAGGTGCTGGGGGGGGAGGCAGGTCTCTATTTCTTACCAGTATCGGTGGGCCTCCGGTTCACCGGTGCCGGGCTCCCCTACAAGTTCTCCTCTCCCCCTGCCTGATCCATTGTGACTAACATCACAGCTGGGTGGGCACCTTTACATGCTCCCGCCCATTTCAGCTGGCAATCACCGCAGGTTCCTGCAGCGGGTTATATGGGCACATCGCCTGTACACATAGGGCCCGATTCTAGTCCTTTTGGGCCCCCGCATATTCTGACGGGGGGGGCTGATAGTGGTGCCCTAAGCATAATCAGTTATGTGCATGTGCAGGGCTTCTGTGCGAGTGCCCTCGCCTGCTTGCACTTTTGTCGTGGCGCCCGAACCGGGGGGGGAGGGGGCGTGGACGGGGACATTGTCGGTGATGGCCATGGGCATTCATGGCATTCCCATGTAAATTCCAGTGGGGCGCCAGGGGCGGGTGGCTGACATCACATGACGTCAGCCGCCCTGAGCCCTGGAGATATTATTTCAATGATCTCTACAGCATTGGGCACATGCGAGGGGATCCGGAGAGGGGGGGTAGCGGCTTTTCATCAGGGCGGGCACTGTGGGACTTGGTACCAGTTTAACCAGAAACAGGCCCATAGCACGATGCACCAATATATCGGCCATCGGCTCTGTTGCACAGCTCACGTTGGTTACAGACATATTGCTGGTACTCATTGGCTGACGGACCAGCGATATATCGGCCACTGTGTGCGCAGCATTAGACATGTTCAGTGTAAGTGATAAAACATCCATGAACATTTCCTTCTCAATGTAAACAATTCTGTCTGTTGTCATTCATCTGTTTCCAGTAGATGGGCGCACAAGCAGGAATACCTCGGAGGGAGATCTCATCGTGTCTCCAGATTATATACTAGAAGATAAGAACATCAGACAAGATTCTCCAGAAGAAAACCCCATTATCCCCAATACACACCCAACATTTCCCAGTGCAGATATGTCATCTGGTCCCTCTAGTCATGAGGAACCTTCTCCTGATCATTCAGACCTTACTACATACAGTACAGACCATAAAGATGATACAATATCATCCAGTTCTATAAGTCAGTCAGTTTTCGCTTTACATCAGAGACCTCACACAGGGGAGAAACCATTTTCATGCTCTGACTGTGGGAAATGTTTTACACAGAAATCCAATCTTGTTGCACATGAGAGGTTACATACAGGTGATAAACCATTTTCATGCTCTGAATGTGGGAAATGTTTTACACAGAAATCCAGTCTTGTTAAACATGAGAGGATACATACAGGTGAGAAACCATTTTCATGTTCTGAATGTGAGAAATGTTTTACAAATAAATCTCATCTTGTTGAACATGAGAGGTTACATACAGGTGCTAAACCATTTTCATGCTCTGAATGTGGGAAATGTTTTACACAGAAATCCAGTCTTGTTCAACATGAGAGGATACATACAGGTGAGAAACCATTTTCATGTTCTGAATGTGAGAAATGTTTTACAAATAAATCTCAACTTGTTCAACATGAGAGGGTACATACAGGTGATAAACCATTTTCATGCTCTGAATGTGGGAAATGTTATAGGAATAAATCCAGTCTTGTTAAACATGAGAGGATACATACAGGTGAGAAACCATTTTCATGTTCTGAATGTGGGAAAGGTTTTACACTTAAATCCTATCTTGTAAAACATGACAGGATACATACAGGTGAGAAACCATTTTCATGTTCTGAATGTGGGAAATGTTTTACAAATAAATCTCATCTTGTTGCACATGAGAGGTTACATACAGGTGATAAACCATTTTCATGCTCTGAATGTGGGAAATGTTTTACACTTAAATCCTATCTTTTTATACATGAGAGAGTACATACAGGTGAGAAACCATTTTCATGTTCTGAATGTGGGAAATGTTTTACAGATAAATCTAATCTTGTTACACATGAGAGGGTACATACAGGTGAGAAACCATTTTCATGTTCTGAATGTGGGAAATGTTTCGCAAATAAATCTCATCTTGTTGCACATGAGAGGTTACATACAGGTGATAAACCATTTTCATGCTCTGAATGTGGGAAATGTTTTACACAGAAATCCAATCTTGTTACACATGAGAGGGTACATACAGGTGAGAAACCATTTTCATGCTGAGTGGGGGAAATGTTTTACACTTAAATCCAGTCTTGCTATACATGAGAGGGTACATACAAGTGAGAAACCATTTTCATGCTCTGAGTGTGGGAAATGGGTACTTGTATCCTAGCACGGCGCCCACTAAGCTAATTGAATATCCCACAAGCGCCTGAATATCCCTTTTGCTTTTAGCAAAAATACCAGTTTAGCGTTAACACATGTCGTCATTACTGTGTCAGATATATGATAATGCAGGTGTGAAAGTGTTCCTAAAACACCTCCACTATCCAACTCCACCCCGAAGCGTGGCGAGCGCCGGCGGAATGCGTCCTCCGACCTTTTCATACCACCACTTATCCACGTCGGCGTGGAGTTGATTTTATATAGTGTGGGGAGAGCAGCGAGCCACCGAGCCCCACGAGGGGACGGGGATTGCTTTACATGTATTCCGCGTCCTCACGCCACGCTTCATATCGTATCGCTTGCAAAATGCCCAAAATCGTATACTATCGCTTACGATTTTATATCGGATGCGATGTATGTAATTTATTCACTGCTCTCTGGCAGTGAATAAGTTACATACATCGCATCCGATATAAAATCGTAAGCGATAGTATACGATTTTGGGCATTTTGCAAGCGATACGATATGAAGCGTGGCGTGAGGACGCGGAATACATGTAAAGCAATCCCCGTCCCCTCGTGGGGCTCGGTGGCTCGCTGCTCTCCCCACACTATATAAAATCAACTCCACGCCGACGTGGATAAGTGGTGGTATGAAAAGGTCGGAGGACGCATTCCGCCGGCGCTCGCCACGCTTCGGGGTGGAGTTGGATAGTGGAGGTGTTTTAGGAACACTTTCACACCTGCATTATCATATATCTGACACAGTAATGACGACATGTGTTAACGCTAAACTGGTATTTTTGCTAAAAGCAAAAGGGATATTCAGGCGCTTGTTGGAAGGTATGGGGGTTGGGGGGATGGGGATGGTGGAAGAGCAGGTATAGTGGAATTAAGAATAAGAGGAATATAGCAAACAATGAAAAAATGAAATAGAATGAAAATTGGAATAAAAAATGATAAAGAATAAATAATAAAAACAAAAACAACAATAAATAATAATAAAAATAAATAAATTAAAATAAAACGTGCATAATTGTTTACACTCTTTTGTATAGTTAGAGGGAGCGACAGTCCAGTTTTTTGTATAGTACTAGCTTGCCCTAGCAATCTGACCTGTTCTACAGGGGAAGACAGCAGCGTTCTGCTGTGCGGTGTCTTCCGTGTGCTGCGGGCGGGAGGTGACGTCACCCAAAGGGGCTCAATACTCTAACTATACAAAAGAGTGTAAACAGTTACGTTTTATTTTCATTTTTTTATTTTTATTATTATTTTTATTTATTTTTTATTTTCATTGTTGTTTTTGTCTTTGTTTTTATTTTTTTATTCTTTATCATTTTTTATTCCAATTTTCATTCTATTTCATTTTTTCATTGTTTGCTATATTCCTCTTATTCTTAATTCCACTATACCTGCTCTTCCACCATCCCCCCAACCCCCATCCCCCAGACCTTCCAACAAGTCCCTGAATATCCCTTTTGCTTTTAGCAAAAAATACCTCACATGCTATAGATAAATCCCATTTGGGCTGCTTCAACATCCAGCGCAGTATCGTTTGGGGAATCCCCAAAATTTGCACGTCTACTTTATTGTTAAACGATCTGCTGCTAAAATGGCACACACCTCTTCACATATCACACACACCAACAAAAGAGATATGATAGAAGATATTTTCTCTATAAATACCACGAAAAATATACCACAAACCGCAGAGGAAGAAGGGTTCTGCGAACAATTCTTAAAATTAGAAAAATTATATATCACAGAAATAAAACAATGGTGGGAAATAACAACCCTATCAAAGTACTTAGAACAAAACCTTAACTTTTGAATCAGAAGATGGGAACTTCAAAACAAAATGGAACAATGCCCTAACAAAATGCTCAAGAGAACTTCTAGCAATAATTATAGAAGACCGAAAAGTATCACTACAAAGAATAAATGAATCAATAAAAGAAAAAGAGAAAAAATTTGAACCTCTGAATTCAATGGAAGACTTCAAAAATCTCATGCAGATGACAAACTCAAAAATGGAAAAAATTGAAGACAACATTATTCTAATAAAACAAAGAAAATTTCAGCGGGATCGAGAAGAAAAAGAAAACATGTCCACACAGCAAACAAAAAGACCGACACAGAAAAAAACAAGAAATCAATCATATGGACCAGCAAAAAGAAAATATACACAACAAAGAAAACCATCTACATATGTGCATCACTACCAGAAACCATTGAAGGAAACCCACACTAGAAATAACCCTGAACAACATAAAAAAAATCCTTACAAACTGATAAGAAAATCTTTCCAAGAGGGAGTACAACAAGCAAAAGAGGAAGAATCATCCAGCTTCATGAACCTCCTAAAGAAAATTGAAAACAAAAAACAAGAAAAGAACTCACGCAAAAGAAACTATACAGAGGATAAAGAAAGCGATGAAGACTATGAAGATGATAACGAAGAAGATGAAGCTTTTTTAGAGGCAATCTGGCAGAACGAGAAACCACCAGACTATGTACAATCAGCACAGAAGAGGAGAAAAAACAATACATAGAAAAACCAACAAGAGGCAAACGGGGAGGAGTCAAAAAAAGAAAAAAGAAGAAAACATTTCCAGCAGATGATACAGAAACTGTTTTCAATCTAAGCAAAAAAGAACTAACCCCGATAGAACTGCAAGTTCTTTTTTTTTTGAACATTAAAATTTTATTGCAAGAAATTTCGTCTGAAAGACATTTTGTATGGGGGGGGGGGGGGTACAGAAAGGAAAAAGGGAGGGAAGGGGGGAACATGTACAGGAGAGACATACAGAGAGCATTTGCATCAAATTGCTTATCTAATAACAGTCATATTTGTACAAATAGGTTTCTCTGATCTAGGAGAAGGAAAAGGAAGACATACCAGTATTTCAATCAGTTGATGTACCGTCTGACTCTAGAGGTATATAGGGTAACAATATATAATATAGGTCAAAGGCTAAGACCCAACAGAGGAAGAGGTTAGAGTTGAGGCCTCAGAAGGATCGCTTAAGAGGTTTGTGGCACCCACCTTATCACAGTAGAGGGACCATCCAAACCATTTCATCAGGATTGAATTTGATGCAGAGGAGTATTTCGCTCCAGTGGTTTCAAAGGTATAATGTTTGTGGATTTTTTTACGAATGGAGTCTACTGTCGGAATGACCTCTGATTTCCACTGTTTGGCGATCATAGCTTTGGTGGCTATGAGCACATGTCCAACTAAATATCTGTCCGCAGCAGAGAGATAGGGTGGAAAAATGTGAAGCAGTGCAAATTCTGGGGCTATGGGGCGGGTAAGTATAATGCCTATCAGGAGAAATACTTCCGCCCAGAGAGGCCGCAAAGCCGGGCACTCCCAGAAGACATGGATAAGGTCTCCAACCAATCCACATCCCCTCCAACAGAGGTTCGTGGTGGATGGCCAGATCCTATGCAACCTCTCCGGGGTGAAGTAGGCTCTGTGGATGAGTTTAAAAAACATTTCAGAGTGGTGTAGGCAGCGTGAGATCTTGAAGCACGACTTGAAGATATCATCCCAATCCTCCTCAGAGAGGGACATTTTTAGGTCTCTTTCCCACTGTGTTTGGGAAGGTGATTTATGCCCATCCGAGGCTGGGGTGAGCTGGGTATACCATCTAGAGATTCCTCCCTTGTGGGAAGGGGCACTCGCTAAATTTTTTAAATATGTGGGAAGGAAGGGGGACCGGCTTGATGCTGGTAGGTGTGCTTGGAGCCAGCTTCTTAGTTGTAAATATATAAAGAAGTCCTGCTTTGGAATATTAAAATTATTCTGTATATCCGTGAACGACCGGAGGTGTCCTCCTATGTAGAGATCGCCCACTGAGGATATGCCCTGAGCAATCCATCTATTCAGCTGAGGTATAGGGATTAGAGACTTAAGGGTCTTAAGTGACAAAGGAGGGGCTGGTAGGGTTGCCCTATCTGTAGATCCTACCACTTTATGCCAAGCGTCAAGTGTTACTTGGATAGATTTACACTGTGCTGCGAGTTTACGCGATATCGTAGGGGGTAGCCACAACAAGTCTACCAATGGGATGGGGTGGGAGTAGGAGCTTTCCAGGACTACCCAGGATTTTTGATCAAGAGGTGACATCCAGTCCCTAATTTGATTAAGGATACAGGAAGCAAGGTAACGCTCTAAATCAGGGAATGCCACACCTCCACTTGTTTTGGGTTTTATTAGGGTTTTCTTTGCTATCTTCGGTCTAGCCCCCTTCCAGACATATTAAGTTACTAGTTGGTTGAATCTTTGAATAACGGACTTAGAGGGAAGTCTAGGGATAGACCTGAAAAGGTACATTAATTTTGGAAGGAGAACCATTTTGGCAGCCGCAATTCTCCCCAGCCATGAAACATCGTGCAGCATCCAATCTCTAGTTAATTCTGAGAATACCTTTAATAGGGGGTTGTAATTACACTCAATGATATGTTTTCCGGGAGCCAATTGAATTCCTAAGTATTTTAAAGAACAGGACTGCCAGGAGTAGTTGTAGTTTTCTTTCAACTGGGTGACCAGGTCTGGCGGGAGGCCTAATGGTAGGGCCTCTGTCTTACTAGTATTGAGTTTATAGTATGAAACTTCGGAATATTCTCGCAATACCTTATGTAGGGCAGGAAGGGAGTTTATGGGATCTAGGATGCATAATAGAACATCGTCGGCGAATAAACTGATCTTATGGGAAAGATTGCCAATCGTCGGACCTAGAATAGAGTCTTCGCATCTAATGCGTTCAGCTAGTGGCTCAATTGCGAGAGCGAATATTAAGGGGGATAGGGGACACCCTTGGCGAGTGCCATTGGTGATTTGGAAGCTTCGTGATGTACAGCCATTGGTGAATACCCTAGCTGAGGGTTGAGAGTAAAGGGCCAATATAGAATCTAATATACGTCCCTGGAAGCCAAACCTCTCTAGAGCTGATTGCATAAAGCCCCAGTGGAGCCTATTAAATGCCTTCTCGGCGTCCAACGACAGGACCAATAGGGGGATCTTTTCTGCCGAGCAGTGTTCAATAACGTCTATTACTCTGCGCGTGTTATCTGGGGCCTGTCTATTTAAGACAAATCCTACCTGGTCATTTTTAATGAGGGAGGGGAGGAGAGGGCTTATTCTATTTGCAACAAGTTTAGCATAGAGCTTCAGGTCCGAATTGAGAAGCGCAATGGGTCTATAATTTTGGACCGAGGTAGGAGGTTTACCTGGTTTGGGTATAGTGACTATGCGGGATTCAAGCATTTCTGAGGGGAAACTCTTAGTTTCAGAGGCCTCATTGAAAACTTTGACAAGTAAGGGGGATAGTTGGGATTTAAATGTTTTATAAAAATTTGATGGGAAGCCATCTGGTCCCGGGGCCTTGTCATTTGGAAGTGAGTCAATGGCGCACTGGACCTCCTCCGAAGTCCAGGGGGCATTAAAGAATAAAACGGGCCTCCGGGGACAGAGTAGGTAGGGAGATTTTGTCAAAGAAACTCTCCATTCCCCCAGCGTCAGGCTGGGGGGTGGTGGGATCCCCCCGCAGATTATAGAGTTTAGAATAGTATGTCGAGAAAACATTGGCTATCTCGTTTGGATCATATACTTTCGCTCCATGTTCTGAGTATATCAGGTGGATCTTTTCTTTGGCTCTCTTGCCCCTCAACTTCCTAGCCAGCATCCTTCCCGTCCTGTCGCCGAGGAGGTAGTATTTTTGGTTCAGCCTAGCAATATTGCGGTGTATCGTGGCTAGATAGTGACCATTAACCTTGTCTCTGGTTTCGTTTAGGCACTTAAAGAGGGATTTGTCAGTCGGGTCGGCCTTATGGGCCGCCTCCAAGGAGGCAAGGGCAGCTTCTTCTTGTTCTAAGGCTTTCCTATATTCTTTTTTAAGCTTTGCCGCTATCTGAATCGCGGATCCTCTTACCACCGCCTTAAGGGCACACCAGTGAGTGAATATGGAGGTGTCCCCTGGGGAATTTTCTGAGAGATAGTGCTCTACGGATTCCTGAATCACTTTGTGGGACACTGGCTGGGTGAGGCTTTGAGAGCCTAGCCTCCAAGGACCCGGGGTGATTTTCCTATTGGCTATGTCCCACTTCAGAAACAGCGGAGAGTGGTCCGACCACGTTCTAGGGAGTATTTTGACCTGGTGGAAAGAATTAATAGACCACTTATACGAGAGAGCAAGATCAATTCTTGAATAAGTACTGTGGGGGTGTGAAAAGAAAGTGTAGTCCTTCACCGTTGGATTTTTAACCCGCAATAAGTCATATAGGTCATAATCAATGAGTAGCTGCTTGATGCTCTTCGAGGGGGGGAGGGGATGTCTACGTGGCGAGGAATGGTTACGAGAGCTATCTATTGATGGGTCTGGTACTAAATTAAAGTCTCCTAGTAGTAGTAGGGCTCCTTTAGCTAACTGCTGGATCTTGGTGAAGAGTTTCCTGCAGAATGTAATTTGCTTAGTGTTGGGGGCATAGCAAGATGCTATAGTAACTTCCTTATTGTCTAAGAGGCCCGTTAAAATCAAAAATCTGCCTTCAGGGTCAGAGAATTGGGAAGTGAGGGAGAAGGGGCATTGTTGGGAGATCAAAATTGCAACTCCAGCTTTCTTGGCTGGGCCATTGGCTGTATAACAGTGAGGGAAGTGTCTATCATGAAACATCGGAGGGGCGGAGGCCATAAAATGCGTTTCTTGTACAGCCACAACATTGGCTCTCTGTTTGTGGAAGTATTCTAGTGCTAACCTCCTCTTATTTGGTGAATTGAGGCCCTTGGCATTGATAGAGAGACAGTTAACCATAGTCTAAATATGGGTACATAATATACGATACCATAGTCAGATATAGTGGCGAAAATAGCTGGTATGTGGAGTGAATGACAGGGGAGCAAGGTTGAGGGGAAGGAGAGCAAAGGGGTTGGGTGGGATAGAAACCCCCTGCAGGGGGGATGGTAGGATGCCAAACCACGGCAACTCGGCACATCGGTGGGGGGGGTAGTGGATGTCCAGGCGCGGAATCACCACACCTGGACATTTTTCAGGGTTTAGAAGATGGATAGAGAAGAAGAGAGAGAGGACATGGAAGACAAAAAGAAACAAATACAATAACCTGTCTGAAATAAAGACACTTTCAACATTGAAAAAATATGGTAAATAAAGAGTCTCTGGGCCACCCGGGTTTCAGCACTAAATACTGCGAGGTATCGACAGACTGTATATCTGGCGGCGGTGTCTTGTCCTCCAGGGAGGTCAAATCAACATTTTTAAGTAAATAGACTAATTAAACTAACTTTACTAGATAAATTCAAGTTTTATAACTAGCGGTAACATGCCCATGAGGACCTTAGGGGAAAATATAACAAAAAGTACCGCTTCTAGTGATCCGTGCTCGGGGCAGACCAGTCCAGCTGAAGTCCACTCCCAGACGGAAGGCCTGGCGACGATCTAGCAGAGTTCAAGGTTGATAAAAAATGCTTCCCTTCTTCAATAGTTGAGAGGACTACTGTAGATCCGCCTCTATTTATCAGCAATTTGGTAGGGTAGCCCCATCTGTAGAGGATATTTTCCTTTCTGAGAGCAGCAGTGATGGGATAGAAGGAACGTCTTTTGGCCAGCGTTTCTCGGGAGAGATCCCCGAAGATTTGAAGGGGACCTAGGGCTTTGGCTGATTCCTCCGATGGTCTTGCTGCTTTGAGAATTGCCTCCTTAATGTGAAAGAAGTGGATCCTCATGAGGACGTCGCGAGGGGCTTCAGACGGGGCACCCTTGTTTTTGGGCAGTCTATGGATCCGATCAATCAGTAGATCTGAGGATGAGGTATTTGGAAGGAGTTTCCGGAAAATATCCGTGGCGAAATCGCTCAGGCTGCTGTTGGAAATTGTTCCCGGAACCCCTCGGAGTTTGATATTGTTTCGACGAGACCTGTCCTCCGGTTCTGAGAGCTTGTCTCGCAGGGAAGCGACCTCGGCCTGCAATGCTTCGTGGGACGAGATCAGAACATTGTGTGAAGAGTCAAACTCACCCATTTTGGATTCCATATGATCCGTACGGTCCCCCAAGTCATCAATCGATTTCTGGCATTCTTGTAAGGTGATCCTAAATTCCTCCGACACGTCTTTCTTAAATTGAGATAAAAGAAGCTTCATGGTGCCTACTGTAAGGGCTTGGTTGTCATCCAAGGCCTTTGCATCTGAAGGAGGGGGATCCATCGATGACGAGGTGGACTGCGTAAAGGAGGAGGAGTGAGGATTAGGTGAATGTGACCTCGTCTCACTTCCCTTCTTAGAGCCCAGGGAGGGGGACTTAAATAAGTCCACCTGTGGCACAGGTTTGGGAGTCTTGCTGCGTTTGCCAGGCATTCTTGGGGCCGACAGCGCTTCCCCGGCTGGGTTGGGGGGAGATCAGGATCTAGTAAATAGAGGCGGGTAGATTGGACGTGACAGGTGTTGGATCACATAGAGGGCTTGTCCAGGTGTGCAGGTATCCGCCTAGGGCATAACTTCTAGAAAAGCATTCAGATTATAGGATGCAGTTATGACCGGCTCCCCTAGGTGGCGCCCCAGTCCTAGGGATCCCTGGGTCAGTGATATAGTATTAGTAACAGTGCGGGCAGTATGGAGGTTTGCTGAATATAAGAATATTCAATGGGGGTGAGGGACACTGGCCTTGTAGGAGGTAAATACCTCACTAAGTCCAAATGTGTTCTGAATGAAATGAGCCAGCATAAGATACTGGGTTGCTGCAGGGATCAATGGAGAGCCCCAGGGGGGCTGTGAACACAGTCTGGATAGAGGTACCTGAATGCTTGCAGGGTTTTTGGTGGGCTGAGGTCCTGTGTGTCTCCTCAGGGCTTTAGGATCATTCCAGGGGTGCCCCCAAGTCTGGGCAGGTGTCCGCTGGGCCTGGGGAGAAGTGTGGAGGCTTGGGGTCTCCCCCTCCGCCTCCCTGGGCCTGTGGAGCTCACAAAGCGGCTGCGGATGGAAATTGAGGCCCCGGCTTCTAGTTCGCGGTAGGCCCCCGATTCCGGGCCTCCGCCAGACAGTGCTTGCCTCCCCAGTTCCCTCCCTCACGATCCGGTGGGCACAGGGGTGGTCGGGGGAAGCCCCCAGAGGCTGCAGGGAGCACTTGAGGGTGCTGTACCGGCGCGAGCGGCCGGATCTAAGATGGCTGCCGCGACTTGGTCTGAGGGAGGGCGCCCCCGCACCTCCCGTCTACGGAGCCCTCACTCGGCGCGGCAGCAAGGAGGCGGCGGGTACTCTCACTGCCCACCGCTCCCAGAAGAGACCGCCCGACTGGCAGCTCCGGGGGACCGGTAGGCGATTCTCCGAGGCTGTGGAGCCTCCTCTCCAGACGCTGACTTTCACTTGAGGCCGCGGCTTCAAGGCAGCTGGGGGCCGCAACCCGCAGGGAGAGATTTCTCCCCCCCCGGCTCCGCAGCTCCGCCAGCCGCCTATCCGAGGTCACCCGAGGCAACTCCGGACTGCAGGTGAGGTGGTCTCAAGGTATGCTGGGCAGCAAGGGGCACTTTTAAGGGTAAAACTGCAGGAGCTCCCTATAATGGCATCCTGTCTCTTGTACAGCTAGGCCACGCCCCCCCTGAACTGCAAGTTCTTAAAAAAGGATTGAAATTTGCACCTCATTCGAAAATTGACGAATTTGAACTGTATATCGACACAAAAATTCATAAGAAAATTGTGTATCAAGAAATTCTTCACGGATAAAGAAACACAACCGTCTACAAGTCAGACTACAGAATTCATACACACCAACTTTAAGCCGACCTCAGTCTTTTATCCAAGTCACATAAAAGGACCACACATCGCAACATTTCAAAAACTAATGGAGAAAGACATCAATAACATCAACAAGAAAGAGAAAATAAACTACAATTTCACAAAAGAAGAACAAAAAGCACTTAAAAACCTTCAAGGAGACACATCAATAGTAATAAAATCAGCAGACAAGGGAGGAGGAGTGGTAATTCAAGATAAAACAAACTATGAAAAAGAATCAGAAAAACTCCTGTATGATGTGAACACCTACAGAAAATTAGATAGTGACCCAACAGCCAGATACCAACAACTCCTTCAACAACAACTCCAAGAAGGCCTCGAGATGGGCATCATTAACCAAAAAGAATACGACTACATCTATACCAAATTTCTGAAAATTCCGACATTTTACCATTTACCAAAAATACATAAAGACCCAGAAAACCCACCCGGAAGACCAATTGTGTCAGGTATCGGATCATTAACATCAAACCTTTCAAAATACATTGACTATTATCTGCAAACTCTAGTAAAAGAACAAAAAAGCTTCCTAAAAGATACTACAAGCATCCTCCAAACCTTAGAAACAATCGAATGGAAAGACACATATACACTCTGTACCAGCGACATCAAGTCATTATATACTGTCATCAATCACGAATCAGGCTGTGAAGCAACAAGACACTACCTGACAGAACAATCAAACATCTCCAATCAACAAATCAATTTTCTCATGGACAGTATAGACTTCATCTTAAGACATAATTACTTTTGGTACAACGGCGAGTTTTTCAATCAGGAACAAGGGACCGCCATGGGAACATCTTTTGCACCAAGTTATGCAAATTTATTCGTATCATGGTGGGAGGACACAAACATCTGGTCCAACAATCAATATTTAACGAAAATAAAATGCTGGAAACGTTATATTGACGACCTATTCTTCATATGGGATGGGACACAAGATGAATTAACAGAATTCAAGGAGTACATGAACAGCAACAATTTGAACCTTGACTTTACAAAAACTAGCAGCAAGGAAATGGTAATTTACCTTGATCTAGAGATATACATCAAAGAAAATGAAAAAAAGATACAAACACGCACACATATAAAAAAGGTGAATGGAAATAATATGCTGGATTACAGCAGCAACCACCACCACCAATGGAAGAAAAACATTCCAGGCGGCCAATTCCGTCGAATACGCAGAAACTGTACTGAAGACCAGACGTTTGAGATGCAAAGCAAAGACTTAGAGTTAAAATTCCTACAGAAAGGATACAACGAAAATTTCCTCAAAGAACAAATTGACAAAACAAAAACACTGAAAAGAGAAGAATTGATTGAATACAAAACAAAATCCCAAAAAGAAATGCCAATAACTTTTATTACAAAATACAGCAGCAACCACAAAGATCTGGAGCACATACTGAACCAACACTGGCACATCCTGATGCTCGACAATCAACTGTGTCAAATTTTGCCCGAAAAACTGAAAATCGTTTATCGAAAGGCAAAAAATTTAAAACAAGCCCTCACCAACAGCTACCTCCCAATAGAAGAAAAAGAGAAGAAAAAAAACAACAAAAGGTTTCTTCCACTGCATGCAATGTAAAGGATGTAAAAACCAAAACCAAACCAGCACTAAACCAATTAAAAACCTCTCTTCTAACCAAAACAAAAAGAAGTTTCAAATAAATGGACACTTCTCATGCGAAACTGAAGGCGCAATATATCTTCTGGAATGTCCGTGCGGCCTTCAGTACGTCGGAGAGACAAAAAGAAAAATAAAAACCAGAATTTCAGAACACCTTTATAATATAAGAAGAGGATTAAAAACACATAGTGTCTCAGCACACTTTTTAGAAAGACATGACAAAGACCCCAAAGGCTTAACCTTCATGGGAATACAAAATATAAAATCCCATTGGAGAGGAGAAGATCTGGTTACTTCCCTAAAAAAAACGGAAACCAAATGGATATTCTTGCTGGACACTTTAGAACCAAAGGGGCTCAATATAGATATTGAGTTGAAAGCCTTCCTGTGAAGCAAAAAATTGAGCTATTCCCACTGCTCCCTTTCCCCATCCCTCCATGCCTATTCATCTACTTCTACCTTATCTTTATCTTTTTTATCCTCTTCTTATTTTTATTATTTTTACTTTTATTTTATTTTTATATTTATTTTTATTTTTTATTATTTTTTATTTATTTTTTATTTTCCGTGCAAAATTTCCATAGGGAATTAAACCCCTATTTTTATTAAGACAGACAACCATGAGGTTGCCGCTCAAACGGAAGTCACCAAGATGTGACCATTTCAGTTTTTATCAATAAAGTTCCTATAAATAAAAAAATTAGTTTTAAAAGAATTATCCTTGATAAAGCATCTCTATAGATGTGAAACGCGTTGGAGCCATTAGAGGGGACATCAGGACAGCAAGAAGGACATTTGCCACCCGCTCCAGCTACTGCCGCAAGTCACGAACAGAAGCCGGAGAATCGGGTGACGTCACCTCCCGCCCGCAGCACACGGAAGACGCCGCACAGCAGAACGCTGCTGTCTTCCCCTGTAGAACAGGTCAGATTGCTAGGGCAAGCTAGTACTATACAAAAAACTGGACTGTCGCTCCCTCTAACTATACAAAAGAGTGTAAACAATTATGCACGTTTTATTTTAATTTATTTATTTTTATTATTATTTTTATTTTTATTTATTTTTTTATTTTTATTGTTTTTGTTTTTGTTGTTTGTTTTTATTTTTTTATTCTTTATCATTTTTTATTCCAATTTTCATTCTATTTCATTTTTTCATTGTTTGCTATATTCCTCTTATTCTTAATTCCACTATACCTGCTCTTCCACCATCCCCATCCCCCCCATCCCCCAGACCTTCCAACAAGCGCCTGAATATCCCTTTTGCTTTTAGCAAAAAATACCTCACATGATATTTACTTAAATTATTTCATTTCATTAAATAATCATAAATAATTAATAACATCGATTAGAACAATTAATGATAATATTAAGAAAACATGAACTTTTAAGAAGACAATATTAATCAACAAATGTAAACACACTTCATCGTCCTTGGGGAGCAGTTTAAGTGCTTCCACAATGCGTTTGAAAGGCTCCTCAGCTTCCAATGTCTTTCGCCACATGAACTCGGTTAGATATGATTTCAGCTCGTGTCTCGCTGTTCCTCTTTGGCGCTTGTTGCGCCATTTACATTGGCCCCACAATCTCTCAACAGTTTGCGTGTGAACCCCTGTTGCTGGGTCCATGAAATTGTATCTGTGATTCACAGTAAAATGGTGGTATCCTGCCAGTTATAACTGTTGAGTGCTATATGCCCTCCAGCAGTCTGTGTACACATTTTTACCCGGCTCTATATTATGGGTAATGCAGTTCATCAATGTGGTCGCATCACGGCTGGCCACCATTTTCAAGAAACACTGTCCGGCATTTGCCACCGAAAATCCACTGTTGTGGCAAAATTCGGTATTTTTGCGCTTGACAAATAATGTTTCCTTTTCAGGGTCCATGAGTCCCACAGGGGACATCGGGTTGTAGGCGGATCCAGGGCATCCGAGGCACCAATCAGCGAAGCTCTTTAAGTTTTCCCAGAATGCCCGACGCACCTTTATATCAGCACGGATTACCTCACTGAGGTAATCCCATAAGAAGCTTTTTTTTTTTTTTGCCGCCTTAGCAGCAGAAGCCAATTTGCGGCTGAGGACGCTCACCGCCGTTAGTCACTGATGGCGGAGCGAGCGGCCGCAACACTCCTCCCGGCGCCGACATCCCCCAACGACGCGAGTCAAGCAGGGTAGACCGATGGGGGAGACTGCACTGCCGGATATCTCCCCCAGGCAGCGTGGCCAGACTGGGAGCAGGTAAGGCTTCGTTAGGAAGCAAAAAACGCTGCCTTGCCGCACGCATGGGCTGGGAGACGCCCGCTGTAGCTGGCGTGGGCACTCGGTTCGGCTAGGGATCCCACTAGACCACCGGGGACTGAGCGCAGGCCTGGGTAGGCGGACCCATTTTTAATCATAGGCTCCTTGGCGCTCCGGTGGGGGAAGTCTAGCAAGGGGAGGTGGCTCTTGGCCTGCAGTCCCTCCCCCAACTTTGGTGCCAATCTCCTTAGAGATCTGCCTTCCATTAGCTGTCTACACACTGTGCCCGCCCCCCCTCTCTCAGACCAGCGCCATTTCTGCAGCACGCAAGTCTTCCAGAGATGGGCACATTTCTCCCCTGTGAAACCGTCTACAGGCTGAGTAGTAGCTTTCACAGCCACCCGAAATCCTCCTTTGCTCCATAGAGTACAGAGGTTGATACAGGGTGTGTTAGCTTTTAAATAGGCTATTAGTGTGTATGTGACTATTGTGCTAGTGCTTTTTTTTTCCCTCTGTCAGTATTTCTTACTGTCCACATTATTTTCAATATCTTCTCAGAAAGATTATTGAGGTTTACCTCAAAGGTCACATACATCCAGTGATATCACTCTAGATTTTCCGTGGTTGAAGTTACCTATTGTGCACTGTATCCCCCCCCCTTGTTGGGTGTGCTGACACTATGTCCAAAAGGGGGCACAACCAGATAGTCTCCTCAGCTCCTGTCTTGCAAGAGCTGTGCTGCAGGTCTGTCTGATATGGATGTTATCCAGAACGGGTTATGTGTCAATTGCTTTATCCCACCTGGCCAGTCCTCTGCCACGGCAGTCCCTCAGCAACCACCCTGGGCAGCTTTCCAACAATTATAAGGCACCCTAGTGGATCGCACCCCCTGTAGTCCAGCCCCCTCCACCTTGGGTGGATGCTCTGTCGACCACGGTGCAGACCTTGCAGCAGACTACGGTAGCTATGCAAAAGCTGCTGCTCAACCTAGTAGACCCCTGTTAACACCATTGCTACATGTAACTCAGGATGACACTGATGATGGCGGGGATGATAATGCGGATGATCACATCAATTTGGATGATCCTATGCCCACTGACACTCCTGCTTCTCAGGCAGAGACTCCTGATGTGGCAGCTCTTATTCACGCTATCCGTGAAGTACTACTGTCAGATGCAGATGAGCCTGAACCTACTGCCAAGACCAGAGATGTCTTTAAAAAGCAGAAGGTAGTCAAGGCCCAATTCCCACACTCTGATCATTTAACTGAGAACAGAAAGGACCAATGGGAAGGTATTGTCTAGATATCCGCTTCCACCTGAGGATTGTAATCCATGGGAGATTCCCCCTTCAGTGGATTTGCATGTCACAAGACTGGTTAAACCTTCAGTTCTCCCAGTCACTTCAGGGTCAACTTTGAGGGATCAAACAGATCGGCGCCTGGAGAACGCTCTTAAGGCCATATTCTCTTATACAGGCGCAGCACAGAGGCCCACTATTGCAGCAACATGGGCGGGAAAAGCCATTATGCCTTGGATACAGGCTCTGGAGGAGGAGCTTACTCCCGATGCATCGGAGGATGCCAAATAGTGTATTCATCATATTAAACAAGCAGCATCGTATATTATGGAAGCTATGTTGGAGGGAGGCAGACTTCTATTCTTTGCCCAACAATGGCTATCCACAACAAAGGATGCCTGGGTGAGGGAAGTGGTGTCTCGGGGTTACTCCAACTCATTCAAAAAGCCTCCCCCAAGGAAGTTTTTCTGCACAGGTCTTCCTCACGACCCACACAAGGCAGAACACCTACAAATAATCTTGAGGTCCCTGCTTCAGTCTTGAGTTATTGTCCCAGTACGGTCACAACAAAGAAAGCTCGGCTTCTATTCAACGTTGTTCCTGGTTACCAAACGGAACGTTCCGACCCATTTTGAACCTAAAATCTCTCAACAAGGTGGTAAAGGTTTCAAAATTCCAGATGGAAACGCTGAGGACTATAATTCTAGCCTTGGAAGAAGGGAATTACATGGTCTCATTAGACATCCGTGACGCTTACCTTCACATCCCCATTCTGCCAGCACACCAGAAATACCTGAGGTTTGCTATTCTCAACAGGCGTTACCAATTCCAGGCTCTCCCATTTGGGCTAGCCACTGCACCCAGGATTGTCACAAAAATCATGGCAGTAATGGCGGAACATCTACACTGACAAGGTATCAGTCTTCCCATACTTGGACGATCTATTGCTAGTGGCCAAATTCCCGGAAGTAGTGTTATCGCACCTGCAGATAACAATCACAACTTTGCAGAGTCACAGGTGGCTACTAAATTGGGAGAAGTCTTCCCTGATTCCTTCTCAGCGGATGCTACATCTGGGAGCCCTTCTGAATACCAGGTTGTTGAGGTTGTTTCTTCCCAGAGACAAGTGTATGGATCTCCAACTTTGGATTCAGTCTAAGCCCAAGAGTCTCCGTACACTGGGCAATGAGGATCCTGGGCCGGATGGTATCCACATTTGACATGGTCAAGTGGGCCCAGTTCCACTCTCGCCTGCTTCACCGTCTCATACTGTTGAAGTTGGACGGTTTACCTCAACACATCTGGTCAATTTTCTTCACATTGACCCAGGAGATATAGACTTCTCTTCTGTGGTGGATGCAGACAGAACATCTCACACAGGGCTGTCCTTTCTGGTTCAAAGAGTGGCTGATCCTAACATCAGACACCAGCCTCAGAGGCTGGGGGGCGATAGTAGGATCCCAATCCTTGCAAGGCGTGTGGACGATGCAAGAATCCCGCCTTTCCATCAATGTCTTGGAGCTACGAGCAGCCTCCAACGCCCTAATCTGGTCGCAAGACCTGCTCCAGGGGAAACAAGTACAGATCCGGTCAGACAATGCCACGGCCGTGGCATACATCAATCGCCAGGGAGGGACTTGCAGCAGCGCTGCTCTCCGGGAAGTGTCCAGGATCCTAGCCTTGGCAGAACAGCACCTCCTGGCTCTGTCGGCGGTCTTCATCCCAGGCGTTCTAAATTGGGAAGCAGACTTCCTAAGCCGCCAAGATATCCATCCGGGGGAGTGGTCTCTACATCCAGAAGTGTTTGCTATTCTGATAGACCGTTGGGGCCTGCCGGATGTGGACCTAATGGCGTCCAGACACAACCGCAAAGTCGCCAACTTCGGGTCGAGGTCCAGGGATCCTCAGACTTGCTTCACGGATGCCCTGTCGATTCCATGGACATTTCACCTTCCATATGCCTTCCCACCGATAAACATGTCCCCAGAGTGCTCAGGAAGTTCAAACAGGAAGACAGGACCCTCATCCTGATTGCTCCAGACTGGCCACGCAGGCACTGGTATGTGGACCTGCAGCAGATGTCTCACCAGCCTCCTTTTCTCTCACCGCTTCGGGTGGACTTGCTGAGTCAGGGTCCTTGCTGGACCCTCAACGTCTGTCTTTGACGGCGTGGCACTTGAAACTGCCCTATTGAAACGTAAGGGTTTTTCTTCAAAAGTGGCCAAAACCATGATTCAGGCTTGCAAACCGGCATCTTCTAGGATATATTACCGGATATGGCACTCTTTCTTTGCATGGTGTACAGCGAGGAAGTACGACCCAAAGGTTTTCAAGGTAGCCAGAATCCTGGCTTTCTTACAGAAGGGCCTGGACATGGGGCTGAGGCTGGCCTCTTTCAAAGTCCAGATCTCAGCTTTGTCAGTCTGGTTCCAGAAGAAAATTGCCTTCCTACCGGATGTACGCACTTTTCTACAAGGAGTTCTACATGTCCAGCCTCCGTATGTTCCTCCTACTACACCGTGGGACCTTTCACTTGTGCTACAGGCTTTAACCAAGCCTCCTTTTGAACTATTACCTACAGTTGATTTCAAATGGCTGACAGCCAAGACAATTTTTATCTTGGCCATCGCTTTCGCCTGAAGGGTTTCAGATCTGTCAGCCCTTTCTTGTAGATCACCCTTCCTCATTTTTCATTCAGACAGGGCGGTTTTGCGGACAAAACCTTCTTACCTTCCTAAGGTCTCAAAATTCCACGTTAATCAGGAGATTGTGGTTCCTGCGTTCACGGCAGAGGATCTTTCCCCAGATGAACGCTTACTGGATGTGGTCAGGGCTCTGACCACCTATATTGACCGTACCAAGTCGGTCAGAAAATCTGATTCCCTTTTTGTATTATACGGATTCTGCAAAAAGGGTTGGCCAGCTGGCAAACAAACCATCGCTCGCTGGATTCGCATGGCTATCCAACAGGCTTATCAACAGGCTAACCTGCCTATTCCTGTTTCAATCAAAGCGCACTCTACTAGAGTGGTTGGTCCATCATGGGCAGCACGACGAGGTTCTTCTGCTGAACAGCTGTGCAAGGCTGCAACGTGGTCATCTGTCCATACCTTCATCAGATTCTATGCTTTTGACATGTTTGCCTCCCAGGATGCCTCCTTCAGTCGTCGGGTTCTTCTGGCACCCCAGGCAAATTCCCTTCCTTGAAATACGGCTTTGAGACATGTCCCCGATGTCCCCTGTGGGAACCATGGACTTTGAAAAGGAAAAGGAGATTTATGGTAGACTTACCTTTTTTGTTAACTCCCTTTCCTTGAAGTCCATGGGAACCACAGGGTGCCCTCCCTTTAAATTTGCTCCTGAGGTATCCCTATGTATGATATTCTGATCTGTGACCTGTAATGACCATAGTAGCGTCCATTGCTATATTGTGTATGTATGAGTACATGGGCATGTGAGTTCTCTGTCATCTTCTCTTCTCCGCTTCCTGCTTACGGCTTGTTAACAAAAACTGTCTGTATGAGCCTGGAGGCGGGGTTGTAGGGGAGAGGGCCCGGGTATTCTGGGAAACTTAAAGAGCTTCACTGATTGGTGCCTCGGACCCCCTGGATCCGCCTACAACCTGATGTCCCCTGTGGTTCCAATGGACTTCAAGGAAAGGGAGTTAACAGAGGTAAGTCTACCATAACTCTCCTTTTCGTCACATTCAACAATCAATCCTGGTCCACCGATGCAGCGCTGTGGCTGCGCAGTTATATCCAAGGCACACGCCTCCCTCGTCCAGCGGTTGTACAGCACTGTTGTTTTTTGGGAGATGTGGAGCTGCTGCGCACAATACTCTATAGAAGTCAGCTCCTGTGCCCACAAGTACAAGAAACGCACCAAAGTAAGAAATGGTAAGCGGCAGCCTGGGAACCAGTGCCCACTCTCAGGCTCACCTTAAGTCAGCAGACCTTTACGTGGCACCGCCACATCGCCTGCTTAACTGCGAGGCGCATTATGTGCCCATTTGTGCAATTCTGCGCGGCTGGAAGAAGTCCGTGGTCTTGAAAAAACCTTTATGGCCTCCTCCTCGGACTGAGGCAACGTAAATATGTCCAATGATGCTGCCATATCAATTGATTTCAATATCAGATCAATAAAACACCAGGAGCTCTGAGCGATGCTTCCACTACTCACAGAAAATCACCTCAGAGTGATTCTGTGAGAATCCAACAGGGGGCGGGAATGACAGTGAGCGGGAACGGGCTTGGTACTGAAATCGCACGCATCGCATGCCACTATAACTCGGCATGTGATTTCAGTACGGTACCGTACGTAGAAAATCTGGGCGCCGTGCTAGGAAACAAGTACCGGGAAATGTTTTACACTTAAATCCAGTCTTGCTATACATGAGAGGGTACATACAGGTGAGAAACCATTTTCATGTTCTGAGAGTGGGAAATGTTTTACCAATAAAGTTCATCTTGTTAGACATCAGAGAAGCCTTTTCCATGCTTGCAGTGTGGGAAGTGTTTTATAAATAAATGTATACTTTGTAAATACCAGAAAAATAACATTTTGTTGAGCTGATCTGCAGTAAAAATGACCATTGATGTGAGGATACCCTGTTGCCTGTACAGGGATCATCTGAGCGTAGTCTCCACTAAACAATGCAGGCTCTATGCCCCCACTGGAAACTGCGTGGGCATCCATGTTCATCCACAACCAGCCCCCTCTCCAGAGCTGCCGGCTTACTCTAATCCAGAGCTGGGCAACAGTGACCCTCCAGCTGTTGATGAACTACACATCCCAAGATTCTTTGCATTCATTCGTTTTGCTATGTGGCCATGCTGAAACTGATGCAAGGCATGCTGGGATGTGTAGTTCATCAACATCTGGAGGCCGCTATTGCCCAGCCCTGCTTTAATCATACTACAGACTCCCAGGCACCAGCTCAGCAGGAAGCCAGGCTGCTCCTGGGACATTTACATCCTGGGATACAAACATCCACCCAATCACTGCCCAGATCTTATTTTTATTCAGTATTTCTTCTTATTACAATATGCATATGATACAGAGATAAGATGTTACATCCCATCCTTTCCCCTACCTTATATCTGTGCAGTGTATATGTGCTTTATGTCTGACAAGCGATGCCATTATACCGATTATACTAAACTTACATTGTGCCGCATCTATCTCACCTTCTGTATACGGCCATGTATAATAAAGCTATTCCTGTGTCTGGTCCTGTGTAATAGTGTGGATTTGTATAATGTATATGCATTGTTGTGTATACTCCTGTATAAGCCTCATAGAATTCTTTTTTTTTTTTAAATTCAATCAATTTTTATTGAAGTTTTGTTGTTTACATAAATTTATGTAGACATTTTATGAAAAAGAAAAAAAAAACAATAACAAAACAATACATTTGTAAACATTGCTCTTACAATTTAAGACGGCATATCAGGTTTTGTGTATATACTGTCCTTGTACATATAATAAATTAACATGTATTAAACAAATCCAATATTGTACCAGTATTTATTGTGTAGTCTGTCAGTTTTCTTGTCGCACTGATTGCCCAGGTGCTCACTGGTTTACTGCTGGCGTGTGAGCGCCTCCGAGGTATATTTATATCTCGTGCACATTATGGTCGTGGTGTAGGTGTAGTGCATACGTCTATCTAAACACATAGTTTTATCATATATATCCCCCCTAAGCCTCATAGAATTCTGACAGCGTCCATCTCTCCCACGTTTGATGACACTTTCTTACATTATTACTTTTGGTGTATGTGTACTTCTCATTATCTACTGTATGGTTTACCAGATGGATCCAGTGGTATAAATCCGGTGCCTCGTGCGCCTCCATTTCCCTGCTATTATTACTTTTGCCAGAGCAGCTAGGTTCTCCACCGGCGGTATAAACGGGTCATTGCCCTTACCTGTGGGTTTATGCCCAAAATACATAGTTACATCCAGATATTGTACCGGTAGTCCCACCTTGACCATTATGTTTTGGACTTTCTCCCCAAAACCCCTTCCCCTGTGACACTGCCAAATCCTATGCATACATGTACCCTGCTGTATACTGCATTTTGGGCATAAATCATTTTGTTATGATCATACTTCCTAAGTGTAGCTGGGGTTACATAGACCCTATGTAGGATACAGAGCTGTACCTGTTGGAATTTTATAGCCATTGTGGCCCTAGTGGGTGATGAAAGTGCCCCTACCCATTCTCTATCCTGGAGGACCCCAATATCTTCTTCCCATGGTTTCCTAATTATGTCTATTTGTTTCCACCCAACCTCTCAGTAATACCCGATAGATATCAGAGATTCTCTCACTCTGCCCTGATTCCAACAGTGTCCTCACTGGTGAGTCCTGTAGTCTCACGTCTCTGCCCCCGTACATTTTATTACATCTGCTTCTCCTCTGTAGGCATCTAATAAAGTACCCCTTAGGCAGGGAGTTCTTGCTTCCATAGTCTCGGCTTCCACTATCTCAGCAAGACGGGCTTTATGGCTTCGTTCTTGGCGGGCGGGTGCCGACTCCAAAAGGGCTTTGGAGGCTTTGACTTTTACTGGGACAATCCCCTTTGGTCCAGAGCTGGACAAAATAGTGGCTACAGTAGTGGCTTCTAAGACAGTGTTCCTGCCATCTACAGCGGCTCCGCGACCCCGTACTGCTTCTTTTTGGTCCTTGCTCACAGGGCAGGGCACAAGGTCAGCCATTTCCCAGATCACAGCCTCAGACTTCCAGACCGCCTAAACAGCGAGGACGTCAGGCATGGTCTACCCATTGCCCCGAGCCCAAGCAGCCAGACAAGCATTCTGCCTGACAGGGCAGACCTCCACCTGGGGGACCCCAGCGAGAGAGGTCATCTGCTGAGATTTTCTGCCGCATGGCTGCACACAACAACAGATGGTTGGGTCCGCGATGTCATCATGCGAGGTGATGCTCTCATGTTTCGCCATATCCCTCCCTCTCAATTCTTTTCCATCAGTTTACCAAGGAATCCCATCAGAGCAAGAGCCCTCAAGTTCTCCGTTCAGTCCCTTCTTCAAACCAGGGTCATTGTACAGGTTCCCCCGTCATAACAGGGTCTAGGATGCTACGCCAGCCTGTTCTTGGTTCAGAAGCCCAGCGGGGCGTATCGACCAATACTGAACCTCAAATCCCTCAATCCGTTCCTCCGGGTTCCGAAATTTCAGATGGAATCCTTACGTTCCATCATACTTGCCTTGGAACCAGGAGATTTTCTGGCATCCCTGGATAACCAGGATGCCTACCTTCATGTCCCCATTTGCCCAAATCATTAGCAGTACCTCCACTTTGCTCTGCTGGGCGAGCACTTTCAGTTCTCTCGACTGCTCCTCGTGTATTCACAAAGATCATGGCAGGACATCTCAGGTGTCAGGGGGTCAGAATTCTCCCTTATTTAGATGACCTTCTTCTGCTGGCTCAATCTCCGGAGGAACTCCAAGATCACATCCACAGAACTCTTCTTTAGAGGCACAGTTGGATTATCAGTTGATCAAAATCTGCTATCCTTCCATCTCAATGGATGGTCCATCTAGGAGCCCTCTTGGATTCCAAACTTCAGAAAGTTTTCCTGCCAGAGGACAGGCTCCAGACCCTCCAGTCCAGAATTCGGGATCTTCTCAAACACAAGAAGGTTTCCGTTCATGCCTGCATGCGGGTCTTGGGCTCGATGGTTTCCACCTTCGAGATGGTGGAATATGCCCAATTCCACTACCGTCAGCTGCAGCGGGAACTTCTGACCCAGTGGAATGGGTCACACCGTCACATCAGGGCGCAGAGGATCGTCCTCACTCAGGAGGTACATCTGTCCCTCACGTGGTGGCTCCTCTCCTGGAACCTACAGATGGGGCGCCCCTTTTGGAACCAGGACAGGGTACTCCCGCGCAGCCTGGCGTCTGTCGTCAGATGGGGTGCGGTCACCTGTCAGAAATCCTTCCAGGGTTTGTGGACTGCGAAGGAGAGCTGTTTCTCCATCAATTGCCTGGAACTGAGGGTGGTGTACCAAGCCCTTTGTCTGGCCCTCTTGTTGCTTCAGGGTCGTCGCCCTGTTCAGGTCCAGTCGGACAATGCAACGGCTGTAGTATACATCAATCACCAGGGAGGAACCCGCAGCTGGGGGGCCATGGCAGAGACGATCTTCCATTGGGCGGAGAGACATGTCCCGGCCATATCAGCGGTATTCATACCGGGGGTACTGAACTGGGAAGTGGACTTTCTGAGCCATCAGACCCTCCACTCCGGAGAGTGGTCTCTTCATCTAGACGTGTTCGACCTGCTCGTTGACAGATGGGGAGCTCCGGAAGTGAACTTGATGGCTACAACCACAAGGATCAGATGCACGGGTCTCGCACCAGAGATCCAGGTGCCTTTCTCACAGATGCCCTATCGGCACTGTGGCCATTTCAACTAATGTATGTGTGTGTGTCTCCCCCCACCCCCGATATCTCTCCTGTCCAGGGTTCTTCGCAAATTCAAAGTCGAAAGCTTGATTCTCGACACTCCAGATTGGCCGAGGAGGCTCCTGGGAATGTCAGCAGACCTACCATTCCATCTTCCGTTACGACCAGATCTCATCAGTCAGGGTCCTTGTCTGCACCCGGATCTGCCCCATCTCCGTTTGACGGGGTGGCTCTTCAAACGTCCCTCTTGCGGGCGAAATGTTTTTCCTCAAGAGTAATCCGGACTATGGGGTTTATTCTAGTTCACTCGCAAAGGCACAATCACTCTCTAATGGACAAAACCATATGCACAGCAGGTGAGGCTGATGTAACATGTGCAGAGAGAGTTAGATTTGGGTGCTTTATTGTTTCTGTGCAGGGTAAATACTGGCTGCTTTGTTTTTACACTGCAACATAGATATCAGTATGAAGTACAAACCCCACCCAAATGTAATTCTCTCTGCACGTGTTACATCAGCCCCACCTGCAGTGCATATGGTTTTGTCCATTAGAGAGTGATTGTGCATTTGCGAGTGAACTTGAATAACCCCCTATGCTTCAGGCATGTAAGCCGTCTTCAGCAGGTGCTTATTATAGAATCTGGAGAGCTTTCTTTTCCTGGTGTGCAAAAAGGGGGCTGGATCCCAGGCGTTATAGGCTATCTAGGATCTTATCTTTCCTCCAGACAGGCTTGGAGGCCGGTTTACGTCTTTCTTCACTAAAAGTGCAGATCTCTGCATTGTCTGTCCTGTTTCAGAGAAGACTGGCTCTACTACCGGATGTTCGTACCTTCCTGCAGGGAATACAGCCTCCGTTTGTCCCTCCGGTTGCCCGGTGGGAACTCTCCCTGGTTCTCCGAGCTCTGCAGTCTCCTCCGTTCGAACCATTGCACTCAACTGATCATGGCTCACTTGGAACACTATTTTCCTTTTTGCTATTGCTTCTGCTCGACGAGTGTCCGACTTGTCGTGGTGTTCCCTTTATCTTGTCTTCCATGCAGACAGGGCAGTTCTTCAAACTCACACCTCTCATTTGCCTATGGTTGTCTCGAGTTTCTACATCTATCAGGAAATTGAGATCCCTGCCTTCAGGTCTTCTGATCAAACGGCCACGGAATCTTCTTTGGATGTGGTCCGGGCACTTCACATCTATGTAAAGCGTATGAAGACAGTTCGTTAATCAGATGCCCTCTTTGTCCTGCATGTTGCCCACAAGTGAGGTTGGCCGGCATCTAAACAGACGGTGGCCCAGTGGATCAGATCCACTATTCACCAGGCCTATCGGGACTCTGACCTTCTGGTCCCTGTCGGGATTCGGGCTCACTCCACGTGGTCGGTGAGTGCTTCTTGGGCTATCCGTGGTGGGGCTACTGCGGAGCAGCTGTGCAGGGCAGCTACTTGGTCATCTCCTAGTACCTTTTTGCTCTTTTACGCATTTGATACCTTTGCTTCCAGGGACTCTGCCTTTGGACAGAGTGTCCTCAGCGTGGCTCAGGCGCGTCCCCACCCCTGAGAGGTTGCTTTAGGATGTCTCCCATGGACTCGAAATAGAAAAGGAGATTCATGTTCCTACCTGTTAAATCCTTTTCTTCGAGATCCATAGGAGACACAGGGATCCCTCCCTGATGCGCCTGCTTTTATGTTTCACAGCATTTTATAGGTTTTTGGGGTTAGGTTAGGCCTGTTGTTGTGTGTGGCCTTGCATGTTGCATATTGTCTTCCTTCTCTCTTTGCTCCTGCCTTGGGTTTGTTTACTAAAAAACTGGTGGCCTGGGGCGGGGTATAGGAGGGGAGGAGCCCGGTTCCCGGAGGCAGAGGATTTTGTTTAACCCGTTTGGTGCCTGCCAGGTCCATCACCACCTATACCCCAGGGTAAACCCTGTGTCTCCTATGGATCTTGAAGAAAAGGATTTAATAGGTAAGAACATAAATCTCCTTTTCTTTAATCCCTACTTGCTCCCAACTTTTTCTAGTATCCTTTTCTCTCTCTATGTCTATTGGTGACTGTTGGAAGATGTACGACAGCTTAGGCAGTATCACCGGATTAACTCTACCCATCAATGACCAGGGCAGTCTCCTCCATGATTTAACCTTCTCCTGGTAATGTGTCATTAATGGTTCAATGTTCTTTTTAACAAAATCCTGTGAGCAGTTATAGACTCTGACACCAATGTAGTTCCTCTCTTCTACCCCCCTCAGGGGCGAATCCTGACTATATTTACCAATACAGTTGTCTTTTACTGGGACAATATTAGATTTCCCCCAATTTATCTTTCACCCTGAATACCTCCCAACATTTGTATTATATCTAGGTCCACAGGTACTGCTATCTACAGTCAGATGTATACCGACATGTCGTCCGCGTAAAGCAATATGGCCTCTTCATCTCCTACAGCTTTGAATCCCGGCAACTTTGTATGATCTCTAATAATGCATGCCAGGGGCTCTATTACCAAATTGAATAACATAGGGGGCACCCCTGCCTAGTCCCCATTTATTTGGACCCTGGTCCTGGGGTCATCGTATAGCATTTATACTCCATTTATAACCTGCGGTCCGAATCTGTATTGCTTTAGAACTGACTATAGGTATACCCACTCTACACTGTCATATGCCTTGGCTGCCTCCAAGGATATTACCACAGTGGTCTCTGCTGGTGTCCTGCCTACAAATTATTGTACATCCTCCTGATATTAGAGGTAGTGCTTTTGTCCTTACGGAACCCTGTCTGATCTATGTGTACAATATTCTGAGTTACTGAGTCCAATCTGACAACCAAAATCTTTGCTGATGTTTTTGCATCCATGTTTATAAGGGATAGGCCTAAACGATTCTGGATTGTTCAAATTCTTCCCCCTCTTCGGGATCACTACAATCAAAGCCTCGTTCATAGAATCCGGCATTTTCCCCTCTACTAGGCTAACGTTAAATAGTCCCACAAGCCTGGGGGCCATCACCTCTATATATTTCTTATATAACTACATTGGGAGTCCATCGCACCCAGGTGCCTTCCCTGAAGGGGAGAACCTTATAGCATTCCTGACTTCTTCTGTTGTAATTTCCTTCTCTAATGTAGCGCCAAGAACGCCTCCTGATTGAGTGCCCTGCTTTTAATCTTGTTTGTCCAATCTGTACTTGCTTGTTCCCAATCCTTTCTGGCTACCTCAGTTTTTTCCTTCCAGAACCTAATTTCCAGCTCATTACGTCTTCTCTGTAATACTAGATTTTCCCTTAGTGGTTTCGTGAAACCAATCCTTTTAATTAGATGTCCTCTCAAAACCGCTTTTCCTGCATCCCAGACCACATCCTAGAAGTAGTCCTGTCAAGTATTCCTCCCGTTCCTGGGTTATCCCTGAACCCTGCACCCACCTGATCCAACCATGCCGGATGGACTTGTTTTGCTGTTGGTAGAACTGGACCATAATGGGCGCATGGTCGGAAATCTCTAGGGAGATACTCCATTTTCTCAATTTTTGGCATTGCCTTATTATCAACAAAAGCAATACCAATCCGAGATAAAGAATTGTAGGATTGTAAATAGCACGAATATGCTAAAGCATTTGGTTTTTTCCCCTCCACAAATCTCTCCATCCTACTGTATATCAGTCATGAATTTATCGAACCCCTTATTACCCACTTTACTCCTTCCTGCCAGCTTATTCCACTGATCCTTACTGGTATCCATCACGTTAGTAATATTGCCTCGGCATAGTGTTTCAGCAGCAGTAGATCTAGCCACAAATTCCGTGGCTCGCTGTAACACATCGTACTGAAATGGCGGAGGGACGTATACCGCCAGTGTACACATATTCAGGCCATTCACCAAACATTGCAAGAAAACATATCTACCATTTTATCTATCTCTGTTCTACATACAAATTGCAGACTCTTGTGTATAAGAACTCACACACCTCTGGGTGTACTTGAAAATTTTGAATGCTATTCCTACCCCACAGAGAGATCTGTGCTTACTTTCTAAGCAATCTGACTAGATTGCTTAGAAAGTAAGCACAGATCTCTCAGTGTGTATGCTCCCAGAGATTAAATATCTATTGCTAAACTAAGTCATTGCATGCAGTCAAAATCTAGTCAGATTGCTTAGCAAATGACTGCAAATCTCTGTGTGTGTACAGAATGAGAGATACTGATCGCAATCTCTCATTCTGAACAACTACCCGGCCTTTTTTTGATCAAGCAAAATTGCTTAGCACAAATCTCTGTGTGTGTGTGTGTGTGTGTGTGTGTATATATGTATGTGCTCTCCATGGGAGATCTTGACACCAGCAAAATTGCTTAGCACAGATCTCTACGTGTGTATGCCCCTTTATAGTGTGGGCTCAGAATAAATCTGCCCTCCTGGAGGTTGGGAGGGAGAACATTAACCTGGCAAGCCGAGGAGCAGCCAACAATGCAGCATTGCTAATAAGTAATAACTGCAGGCAATGTATATCAGGTGTCCCGCTTTCCAAGGCAGCCCCTTGATACTTAAGATTTGAGTAGATCTTACCAGTCTCTCTATCCAGCACCTCTTCACATGCCCCTGTATGCTGTTGAACTAGACACCTTATTTACCTATCTACCTACCTACCAAGGTCTTCCCAAGGGATGGGGGTACACACCTCTCAGTATGAGACTGCTCAGCGTCAGCTGCTATTGCCGCCGCAAGCTCTGATGTCCCTGTATCTCAAACGCCAGCTCCAGATCCCATGCTGAGGGGACCCCCCCTCTCCGATTTCCTGCTCTGAGTCGCTCACCCCCCCCAACTGCCGTGTTCTGCGTTCTACTGGCTGTCCGTGCCTTGCTGTAGCCACGCTGAGACACCAGTCACAGACCAGATCTGCGTCCCGGAATCCTGGGGCAGCAGCTTCACCCTCTCTCCACATGCAGACAGATCTCCTGCACGTCACACACGCCGGAGAGACCAAGAGCTCCCGCCCTACAACTGCACCTCCGTGATCACGCCCCCTCTCGCTGCCCAGATCCAGTGGCGGATTTGGGGGGGGCACCCGGGCACGTGCCCCCCCTGTCATTCATTTTGTAGATGAGGACCAGAGCTTTCCAACGAGCCCAGCCCCATGTCTCTAGCTCCCTGGGAACCGGAGATATCGCCTGGCAAAGCTGTAAAAAATGTTCCCCATAGGATAATATGGGACACGTCAATTCCGACCCCCACCGGTTCCGACAGGTGCCAGTTCCCCCCCTGGCATCACGGGAGCTTGTGATTGATGTTATTCAATTCCAAATCGCTGGGCCTTCAATATGATACCAGGATGGTCCATATCAGTCAATCGGTTCCTGAGATATAGCGTGTAAATCGATATTTTTTTATTTTTGAAATGTAATTTCATGGCTGTTCGTGTTCTTTGAGGGCAGATTACTCTGGAACCAAACGTTCCAGTTTTACTGGACCAAAATCATTCAAAGCCCACTCAAAAGTTCTCCAATATGATACTTGTCTCATGTAAATGGGTCAGTTAGTTCCGAAGATATAGCTGGTTAAATGAGATAACTGGTTAAAGGGGGGAGGGGTGGTTTTCTGTCCCCCTCACACCAGAAAATGCAGGGACTAGGCTGGTGTAAAAGGGGCCAACCTGGGAATGCATTTTCTGGTGTGAAATGGATATTATTTCAAATAGCTGGGACCTGCAGTGCTCGGAATACAGCCAGGCTTTGCCACTGTCAGTAGCTATCACTTCTGCCTGGCGGCGGCTGTCCCCCATTAACCACGAGCATGTATTCCCCGTTTGCAATGAGCATGTAATCCCACATGGCAACGAGCATGGAACCTCTGGCAATGAGCATGGAACCCTTGGCAATGAGCATGTAGATAAGTAGCACTTACTGTATGTAGCATAATTTTTAATAGGCATTATGGTGTTTGGCATAATACATAATGGAAATCATGTCGTGTAACTTAACGTGCAATGGACATTATGGTGTAAATGTTTAATGCGCGCCTTTGGTGGACAATGTCCCTGTTTATGAAGCGTATTGTGAATTTTGTCTTAATCTGTGTGGCATTATGTGAATTCTGGCTCAATCCGTGTGGCATTATGTGAATTTTGACACAATCCATGTGACATTATGTGAATTTTGGCTCAATCCGTGTGGCATTATGTGAGTTTGGCTCAATCCGTGTGGCATTATGTGAATTTGGCTCAATCCGTGTGGCATTATGTGAATTTGGCTCAATCCGTGTGGCATTATGTGAATTTGGCTCAATCCGTGTGGCATTATGTGAATTTGGCTCAATCAGTGTGGCATTATGTGAATTTGGCTCAATCCGTGTGGCATTATGTGAATTTGGCTCAATCCGTGTGGCATTATGTGAATTTTGGCTCAATCCGTGTGGCATTATGTGTAAGGGGCAAGTATAATGGGGTCTAGTATTTTGTTGCATAATGTGTATAAGTTGTATATGGTGTTGTACACTACACTCAAGGACATGCCACCTGTTGAGTGGCCACACCCCCTTTTCCAGAGCGCGCCTTCGGTGTGCGCACAACTAGGTCCTTCACTTTTGTTGCCATGGTGGGCCTGCGTACTTTAAATGCCAGGGCCTATTTTTAATCCCATTCCCACCCTCTCTCTGCCGCTCTCGTAGCATGTACACTGGCACCACTAACACTGGCCCTCCCCCACCTAAACCCTCTTTTATCATGGTGCCCCCCCTGTCATTTTATCCTGGATCCGCCCCTGCCCAGATCTGAGGAATAGAAATGGGCTACAGCAGGGGCTCAGGGTTCTTCTCTTGGATTGTGTGCATGGTACCTGGCCTTGCAAGGCAGGACCAGAGTGGAGTGAGCTGTGGTACCACTAGCACCAGCAGCAGAGACACAGCCAGGACTAGACACAGCTGCCATAGGTGCATGGTTAGTGTTCAACTTCTAACCGGAACTGGGTGACTTTCCGGTGTACCCTACTCACAGGAGTAGTGGACTCACTCAGGCCGAGATCAGGCTGTGATAGAATCGCCAATCCTCGCTGTCCGCCGGAAGGGGGGGGGGGGCTCGCATGCCTCGTTCCGACTGAGCTCTCTGACATTTATGCTGATGTTACAGTTCTATTGCTGCTGTGATTTATTCAAAGAGATAGAAAAAGGATGCCAGGCGCAATCAATTAGCAGCTGTTCCAATTGGGTTGTGTTAATCCCCTTTATACGAGTATATGGGTGAAAGAAAAAATGTGAGGAACAGCGCTTCTGCTTTACTATGGTATGAATACACTGTACACGGCTAGGTAATAAGAATGAGTAATTTTAATGATTAGCACAACATTAAAATATTGCATGCATAAGTTAAAAAGGAGCCATTAAGAGTCTAGTGCGTCTCAATAGTGTATATACTGCCCCTCCAATAAATCAATCAAGGGTGTAGATAACCTGTATATACTCCCGGTCGATTGTCCAGCACGTAGGTATTAGTCCAGGCAGATTTTGTATCCGTAATTGAAAAAAACTCGAAGATATTTGAGCAAGGGGTCCACAAGCTGTAGAAAGTGGAAGCCAATCCCTCGCCGAGTTGACCAACGGTACCTGGAAGTGTTCCTTTGATTATGCCGGTCCGGGTAAGAGGTGATAGTCAGGAGTGCAGTTTTAGTCCCAATTGAATAGGCTTGAAATAAAACAATAGTATTCTCAACGCGTTTCAATGTGGAAGCACCCACGTCTTCATCAGGAAGAATGAATGAATCACTAGTGTCCTGGGGATAATATATATACGTCTCAGTTAATTATACAAACACTTACAATATACGAGATACTTTACCCCTCAGATGTTTCTATTATTTGTTCCACAATCCAATTTGCTAATACAGGTTAAGTATCCCCTATCCGTGCAACCCCTATCCGAATTATTCCAAAAACCGTGGTTTTTGGAATCATTCAAATTTTTTTTTTACCCCCCCTAACCCTCTTTTCATACTTACCAAGTCCCCGGGCATCCACAGCAGGCCTCCGGCATCTTCTCCAGGGTCTCCAGCGGTCCCAGGAATGCATTGCGCGAGTGCCGGTGACGTCACCGGTGTGCACGAACACTCGCGCAATGCATTCCTGGGACCGCTGGAGACCAGGAGAAGATGCCGGAGGCCTGCTGTGGACGCCCGGGGACTGCGCGGACGCCGAGGGACCACCGGACACCATCAGAGGACAGGTAAGTATGGCTACATAAAATTATTCCAAAAACCGGAAAATTCCCCTATCCGGAATGCTCGTGGTCCCGAGCATTTCGGATAGGGGATACTCAACCTGTATGTGTCTATATTGCATTTAATTCTGTGTCTGAGTGTCTTAGTCATTTTCAGACCAATACACAGATGTTTGGTTTTTCACATTTTTTTGTTCTTATCATGCTCTGAAATTCCCTAAACGGACCAGCTGGGATTGCTCTCAAGTTGTCAATTAATTATATTGGAATTGTCACAGACATGCGCAATAAGGCCCAGCTTTTGCTGCCGGACACTGAGCAGATACGGAGGTTTTTGTCCTCCGGTGTATGCTGTATGATGTAATACGCTGAATGTGGCAATGCCCGCCCGACCCTGGGGGAGGGACACCGCACGCCATTGCACTTGGCTGTTCTTATAAGGTTAGGATGTCTGTATTTTCACTTGCGTTCTTGATCCAGTGTGATTGTGACTGAAAAGTTGAATGCGAACAGATCTTTGTGCAGGTGTCTTATTCTAAGATTACATCCATTGAGTGCCGCCCGAACGCTTGGATATTGGAGGTGGAGTAGGAACTTTTGCCCGGGAGGGCACCAGGGTCAATTTTTGTGGAGTTGTGTCGAAGTGCCGACCGAACGACACACACACACACACACACACACATAGTAAGGTGATCAACTTTATTACAATGAAAAGGACACTAATTGAAGAAAAAAATATGAATAAAAGAAACCTAAATAGAGTAGCAGAGTGGGCGGGGGTGGAACTAGCGGGCCCCAGCAACCCATACCTCCCAACTTCTAATCCATGGCAAAACGGACAAAAACATGCTCCATAGGCACGTGCCTGAAATTTGGGGCGTGGCCTGGCGGCAAGGGGGCATGGCCTACAAACCCAGTCAGTTGAAAATAAAAGCCGGTACTTATTTCCTAGCACAGCGCCCATCACATGCCATAAGGTATGTGATGCGATATTCGGGAAAATTACACTGAATGTACAATTAAATATTGCATGCCAGCAAATGGCATGGTATGTGATGCGATTTTTAATTGTACAACCCTGATGGGTGCTAACAATGTTAAATGCACCCCCCATTGTCCACGCCAGCCCCACTATCAACGCCAACCCGAAGCGTGGCGAGTGCAGAGAGCCCAGCGAGGGGCGGCGGTACGCATCCTCCGACCTTTTCATACCCCCACTATCCACGTCGGCATGGAGTTGATTTTAGACAGTGTGGCGAGCGCAGCGAGCCCTGCGAGGGGACGAGGAATACATGTAAACTAAACCGCGTGCACTCGCCACACTTCGGGCTCGGTGGCTCGCCACACTATCTAAAGTCAACTCCACGCCGATGTGGATAGTGGGGTTATGAAAAAGTCGGAGGACGCGTTCTGCTGCGCTCGCCACGCTTTGGGTTGGCGTTGATAGTGGGGGTGGCGTTGACAATGGGGGTGCATTTAACATTGTAAGCACCCATCAGGGTTGTACAATTAAAAATCGAATCGCATCACATGCTGCTATATTGGATGCGATGCGATGCAATGTATAAGATGCAGTAAGATCAAAATCGTGGGCGCCGTGCTAGGAAACCAGTACCTAAAAGCCATATATTTTTTAGATGAAACGTATATAATGCAAAGCATATGATTATGCACTTTCTCCTGACTGACTGGGAAAGTGGGTAATTAGCGCTATTAGCAGTGGCGTAACTACTGACGGAGCAGGGGGTGCAGCTGTAATGGGGCCCAAGCGGTTTCTAGGGCCCGCAGCTCCCCCTGTACCCAGTCCTGACTGCACCATAGCTTAGTGGCAGTCAGCGCTCCCTGCTCCACCTTGCAACAGCCCCCTCACCTTGGCCCGGCCACTGCAAGCTGCAGCGCATCCACTGAGGATGAAGCTGCGGTCCCTCAACCCTCCTGGCCTGCTTCCAGCAGTCCTGCGATTTGCGAAACTTTAGGGGGCGTGGCCTAATGCAGTGAAGTGCCCACCCCCATAAGAGGCCCCTTGGCTGTGCTCCCAACGACTGCTGAAATGAGGTATGCTCATCCCCACTCTCTTTCTGAAGCTGTCTAACTTCCCCACTCTCTTTTTCAAACACTGTCCCATCCCCCTCTATCTGACACTGTCTCCTACCCCTCTCTGGCGCAGTCTCATATCCCTCTCTGATGCTGTCTACTACTCCTCTATGACTGTCTCCCCCCTCTCTGATGCTATTACCCCTCTCTGACGCTGTCATCCCCCCTCTCTCTGATCAGTGGCGTAAGTTTGTCCCAGTTGCCCGGAGGCAAGATTAATATTGGTGCCCCCCTCACACACACAACCTTAAATTTTACATTATATATATTTTCTGAAATGTATGTGCTATATATATATATATATATATATATATATATATATATATATATATATATATATATATATATATATATATATATAAAGAGATATTGACAGTTTTCAATTAACTGATTTAAACTTGCAGGGGAGGAGAAGTGCCCCCTTGGGAGCAGGAGCCCGGCGGCAGATGCCTCCATTGCCTCCCAGAGTTCTGCCTCTGTCTCTGATGCCGTTTCCTCCCCCTCTTTCTCTGATGCAGTCTCCACCCCTTATTTTTCTGATGCTGTCTCTTCCACCTTTTTCTCTGACGCTGTCTTCTGCCCCTCTTTCTCTGACCTCATCTCCATTCACCTCTTTCTGATGATATCTCTGCCTCTCTCTCTCTCTCTCTCTGACGCAGTCTCCTTTCCCCTCTCTCTCTCTAACATCATCTCCTCCCCCTCTCCCTGATGCCATCTCCTTTACCTCTGTTTGATGCCATCTCCTCCCCTTCTCTCTGACACTGTCTCCTTCCCCCTCTCTCTGACGCCTCTCTCTCTTGCTACCCTAATACATACTTGCCTACTTTTGAAAACGAGTTTCAGGGAGATTATAGTTGGTAGTAGAAGTTTTCACTGTGCCCCATTAAGGGTTTCGTGGCATGCTCCACAAAAGGGGGCGTGTCTACTTCCATATATGGAGAGATTGTGAACGTGGCACTTAGAATCTTTTCAAATTAATTATATCCAAATGTAGATGAGCCCCAAAGCAGTTAGTAAGAGCTACTATACTTTCTAAAGTGCTGGGAAATGGTGCTGATGATTCAATGTAAATGTATCTATCTTTCGTTCCTTTTTCCCCCTAAAATGTAACAGTGTAATGTGGGCTAGTTGAAATGAGGGAGATTGCTAGACTAATGAGGGAGAGAGGGAGATTGCTGCTATTTCAGGGAGACTCCTGCAGAATGCAGGAGGGGAGGTAACTATGCCCTAATGCTGGGTACACACTAAAGCAATTGTCGCAATAAAGTGCATACATATAGACCAATACTGTTAACAATATCAGTCAGTGATGTCACCCGCCCCCTGCTACGTACATGCAGCCTCTGACAATACTGTCAGATTCAGCTGCATGTACAGACAACAGAAATTGCACATCTTTAACGATATTGACGGTACAACCTCAATGATATTCATGTGATATCGGTATTGTGCATATCGTTACCGATAAATCAGCCAGTGTGTACCCAGCGTAGGGGAATTGTAGTGACAATGTGGGGGAAATTTACTGAGATGGGAGTTGTATTTCACATGGGGGGGGGGGGGGGGGGGGGGGGACGACTTCTCAAGAGTTTGCTATGGGGCCCACAGCGTTCTAGTTATGCCCCTAGGTATTAGGGGGGCAGTTGACATTAGTTTTGCCTAGGATGCCAAGAAACTGGCTCTGACACCTGGTATTATACTGCAGCCTGTGTGAGTAGAGCAGCAGCTCCCCTGTAAGTGCCCTTATGGCTCACACCCAGCAATCACTACTATGCTGTTACTAGCAGTATAATACCTGGGGTCACCTGGTGCCAGCTGCAGCACTCTCCCTCCTGCCTGCCATGCACGCCAGGAAGGGACGTTTCCCTGGTAACACAGCTCCTCCCACTCTGCCCCACACAGGAAATACACTTTGGCTACAGCCGCGGGGGAGTCTGGGAGCTGAGTACAAACCACAACAAAATGGCCGCCGCTATATGAGGACACTGGGACATCACAGCCGAAGCTGTAATTACCTTGTGTGAATCATGCATAGAGAGAGATTTCTGTGAGGCGAGGTCACCAGTAGCGATAACACCACCAGAAAGGTTCCATAATAATTGTCCCTTGTGTAAGGGAGCGGCGGCCGTTTTCCCGAAGACCGATCCCTGCATTCAGTCAGTGACGTGGCGGCGCAGCATCTCGGCTCCCTGCTGATCTTACCTGAGGCCTCTCACTTCCAGCAGCCGCGGTGATTAAGTTACGGGGACCGAGAGAAGACATTGCTGTATCTGGCAGCATGTGATGGTATTGTGCTGCCCTGGTGTTGTTATACAGGGTGAGAAGCCTGTGGTGTCCTGTTATACAAGGGGGAGCGGCCCACGGCATCCTGTTTATGCAGTTGGAGCGGCCTGTGGTGTGAGCGGCCTCTGGCGTCCTATTTATACAGGGGAAGCGGCCTGTGGCATCCAGTTACAAATGTTATACAGAGGGAGCAGCCTCTGGTGTGGTGTTATTATTATATAGTTCAGCAGCTTCTGCCTTTTTTTTTAATTACCATTAGGGAGCAGCTTTTGTTGTCCTGTTACAAAACTTAAATTCATTTTATTTATTTATTTTCAGGGTTTTTAGTCTCTGATATCTTCTTAGTAGTAGTATGATGATTATACAGGGCGAGCAGCCGTTGGTGCCCCATTACAATGACTTTGAGATAACCATGTACTACAATGGACGTTGTAGTGGTATACTATAGCGCTTATACTGTACATGTACCCATTGTTCTCTGTATGATGTATATTTATATGTGGAAACATTAGAGGCTGCTGTTGTGCCTCTGTGTGGATTTCTCTTATGGTGGCCATACACTACTGGGATGTATCGCAGCAGTGTATGGCCCCCTCCGAACCACCTGGTACCTGCATACGATGCATCACATGCGGTCCTTTCACATGCGATGTATCCCATGCGACCCCATTCCCCGCCACTGGGAGGTGGGGCGAGTGGGCAGCAGGTCCGACTTTCCTGCTCAGGTACGATGTGAATTGGACCCAAGGCGGACACATTCGATTTCTTGGCCCGCTTGCTTTTTTCTTTGTGGGTGTTTTACATTATACAGTAACACCGGGGGATGTGACCAGGGAGGTGACTGCTGGGAATGGGACATTAGACAGTAACACGGAGAGGTGACTGCTGAGAATGGGGCATTATACAGTAACACGGGGGAATGTGACCGGAGAGGTGACTGCTGAGAATGGAACATTATACAGTAACACTGGGGATGTGACCGGAGAGGTGACTGCTGGGAATGGGACATTATACAGTAACACTGGGGATGTGACCGGAGAGGTGACTGCTGGGAATGGGGCATTATACAGTAACACCGGGGGATGTGACCGGAGAGGTGACTGCTGGGAATGGGGCATTATACAGTAACACTGGGGGATGTGACCGGAGAGGTGACTGCTGGGAATGGGGCATTATACAGTAACACGGGGGAATGTGACCGGAGAGGTGACTGCTGAGAATGGAACATTATACAGTAACACTGGGGATGTGACCGGAGAGGTGACTGCTGGGAATGGGACATTATACAGTAACACAGGGATGTGACCGGAGAGGTGACTGCTGGGAATGGGACATTATACAGTAACACAGGGATGTGACCGGAGAGGTGACTGCTGGGAATGGGACATTATACAGTAACACCGGGGATGTGACCAGATAGGTGACTGCTGGGAATGGGACATTATACAGTAACACAGGGATGTGACCGGAGAGGTGACTGCTGGGAATGGGACATTATACAGTAACACAGGGATGTGACCGGAGAGGTGACTGCTGGGAATGGGACATTATACAGTAACACCGGGGGATGTGACCGGAGAGGTGACTGCTGGGAATGAGACATTATACAGTAACACAGGGATGTGACCGGAGAGGTGACTGCTGGGAATGGGACATTATACAGTAACACCGGGGATGTGACCAGATAGGTGACTGCTGGGAATGGGACATTATACAGTAACACAGGGATGTGACCGGAGAGGTGACTGCTGGGAATGGGACATTATACAGTAACACCGGGGGATGTGACCAGGGAGGTCACTGCTGGGAATGGGACATTATACAGTAACACTGGGGAATGTGACCGGAGAGGTGACTGCTGAGAATTGGACATTATACAGTAACACAGGGGGATGTGACCAGGGAGGTGACTGCTGGGAATGGGACATTATACAGTAACACTGGGGAATGTGACCGGAGAGGTGACTGCTGAGAATTGGACATTATACAGTAACACAGGGGGATGTGACCAGGGAGGTGACTGCTGGGAATGGGACATTATACAGTAAAACCGGGGGATGTGACCGGAGAGGTCACTGCTGGGAATGGGACATTATACAGTAACAGAGGGATGTGACCGGAGAGGTGACTGCTGGGAATAGGACATTATACAGTAACACCGGGGGATGTGACCAAAGAGGTGACTGCTGGGAATGGAGCATTATACAGTAACACTGGGGGATGTGACCGGAGAAGTGACTGCTGGGAATGGGGCATTATACAGTAATGCCAGAGGATGTGACCAAATAGGTGACTGCTAGGAATGGGACATTATATAGTAACACCTGGGGGATGTGACCGTAGAGGTGACTGCTGGGGATGGGATATTCTACAGTAACACTGGGGGATGTGACCGAAGAGGTGACTGCTGGGGATGGGACATTCTACAATAACACCGGGGGAGGTGGCCGGAGATGTGACTGCTGTGGATGGGACATTATACAGTAACACCGGGGGATGTGACTGGAGAGGTGACTGCTTGGAATGGGACAGTATACAGTAACACAGAGGGGTGTGACCGGAGAGGTGACCACTGGGAATGAGGCATTATACAGTAACACGAGGGGATGTGTCCGGGTGATGTCTGTATCACTGTATGTGTCGGTTTTCTAGAAGGTGTCAGGATGTCACTGTCTGTCTCTCCATGCAGGAGGAGGATTATATAGAGGAACACAAGGGTCTGTGCAGGAATGTTATGATGGAGAATCACCGGCCCCTCACATCACTGGGTAAGAGGAGACTTTATGTTATTGTACAGGGGAGAGCAGGTATGGGGCCCCCCAATATACACACTTCATCTGCTAATCCACATGTACAATATATTCAGTCACTGTGTGTCTCCTACAGATGGGCCCAGTAACAGAGATACACCAGAGAGATGTCCCCGTCTTCTGTATTCCCAGCACTATACAGAGGAGACTCACAGGACCCCACAGGAGGATCAGGTGGGTGGAAATTAGGGTCTCCCCAATATACCAAAGTGACTTCTCTATATAAATTGCAGCATGTGCTGTAATTTTCTGTTTTGAAAATGCCCTGCTGTACCTCTAATGACTTCACCTCTCCTGCTCTTCCATTGATAATAGATGTCCCCCAAAATTTTATTCTTGGTCCTCTTCTTCTCTATCTTTATATGTCCTCTCTGGGTGAACTTATTTGCTCACTTAACTTCCACTATCACCTCTATGCTGATAATACTAAAATCTACCGCTCCTTTTCTGATCTCTCTCCTTCCATCCTCACTCATATCTCCTACTGTCACTCTGCTATCTACTCCTGGATGACCCAGCGCTTTTTTAGACTTAAAATATCAAAGACTAAGCTGACCTCTTCCCACCCTCCAGCATAAAACCTGACCATCTCTCATCCTAATTTACTGTTTATGCCCACTTCTTTCCCTTCTGTGTCACCCCGTCTGTCTAACCCTCCCCTTTTAGAATGTAAGCTCTCACGGGCAGGGCCCTCTCTCCTCTTGTGCCTTTCTTAGAATATATAAACCTCTGCCACCCTGATGATTGCTTCAGTGTCCTGTCCCCTGATGCAACTATCCATATTAACCATGTACTTGTCCTAAACTGTCTTGTACTGTAATTTGATATGTGTTTTTGTTCCTAATTATGCTTTGTAAAGCGCTGCGGAATTTGTGTGCGCTATATAAGAAACTGTTAATAAATAAATAATAAATAAATGTGCGTGTGTGTATATTATACACTAATATTTTACTATATACAATGATGTTCTGCTGTGTAATCTCACTAGCATCAGACATTACTAATGTGATATTTTTTTGTAGGTTCAATGTGAAGATATGTCTGCTATTAAGGCAGAAGACACAGAGGAAGAAGAGTATGTGTCAGATAAGAAAGAAGATATAAAGACAGAAGACACACATATGAGTGGTGATCAGCAGTGTAAGAAGGAGGAAATCCCTACAGATATCAGCACAGGTGAGGATAAATCACTTATTATATACACACAGTATTTTTCTTGTGCTGTTAATACAGCTTTACAGCTATTTCATACATCAGGAGCCATCAGCCCCTATTATACTCCTGCTCTCCCCTCACATCATGTCACTGTGTGTTACCAGCCCAGAGATCTGACCATTCTCCTCCCCACACTCTCTGATGTATCTCATACATCAGGAGCCATCATCCCCTATTATACTCCTGATCTCCCCCTCACATCATGTCACTGTGTGTTACCAGCCCAGAGATCTGACCAGTCTCCTCCCCACACTCTAGTGTATCTCATACATCAGCAGCCATCAGCCCCTATTATACTCCTGCTCTCCCCCTCACATCATGTCACTGTGTGTTACCAGCCCAGAGATCTGACCAGTCTCCTCCCCACACTCTCTGGTGTATCTCATACATCAGGACCCATCAGCCCCTATTATACTCCTGCTCTCCCCTCACATCATGTCACTGTGTGTTACCAGAGATCTGACCAGTCTCCTCCCCACACTCTCTGGTGTATCTCATACATCAGGAGCCATCAGCCACTATTATACTCCTGCTCTCCCCCTCACATCATGTCACTGTGTGTTACCAGCCCAGAGATCTGACCAGTCTCCTCCCCACACTCTCTGGTGTATCTCATACATCAGGAGCCATCAGCCACTATTATACTCCTGCTCTCCCCCTCACATCATGTCACTGTGTGTTACCAGCCCAGTGATCTGACCAGTCTCCTCCCCACACTCTCTGGTATATCTCATACATCAGGAGCCATCAGCCCCTATTATACTCCTGCGGTACTTATGTATTATCTGGGCTCCCATGTTAAATGCACCCCATTTTTTCATACCCCCTACTATCCAACTACGCATGGAGTTGATTTTATATAGTGTGGCGAGCCACCGTGCCCGAAGCGTGGCAAGCGCACGCGGTCTCATAAGAAAAACAGGAGCCCAGATATTACATAAGTACCACTCCTGTTCTCCCCCTCACATCATGTCACTGTGTGTTACCAGCCCAGAGATCTGACCAGTCTCCTCCCCACACTCTCTGGTGTATCTCATACATCAGGAGCCATCAGCCCCTATTATACTCCTGCTCTCCCACTCACATCATGTCACTGTGTGTTACCAGCCCAGAGATCTGACCAGTCTCCTCCCCACACTCTCTGGTGTATCTCATACATCAGCAGCCATCAGCCCCTATTATGCTCCTGCTCTCCCCCTCACATCATGTCACTGTGTGTTACCAGCTCAGAGATCTGACCAGTCTCCTCCCCACACTCTCTGGTGTATCTCATACATCAGGAGCCATCAGCCCCTATTATACTCCTGCTCTCCCCTCACATCATGTCACTGTGTGTTACCAGCCCAGAGATCTGACCAGTCTCCTCCCCACACTCTCTGGTGTATCTCATACATCAGGAGCCATCAGCCCCTATTATGCTCCTGCTCTCCCCCTCACATCATGTCACTGTGTGTTACCAGCCCAGAGATCTGACCAGTCTCCTCCCCACACTCTCTGGTGTATCTCATACATCAGGAGCCATCAGCCCCTATTATACTCCTGCTCTCCCCTCACATCATGTCACTGTGTGTTACCAGAGATCTGACCAGTCTCCTCCCCACACACTGGTGGAAAAGGATAATCATGATAATCAATACTTAAAAATATATTAATTAAAGTGAATGCTGTCTAACGAGATTATTAAAAGACCAGTTATGTGTTATTGCAGCTCCCAATAGGTATTCTGTATACCTTAGACAAAAATAAAATAACAATTAAGAGAGCGCTATAACAGAAGTATAGATTACTTTATTAGCATTAAAAAGTAACAAGGGGGGGGGGGGGGGGGGGGGGAGTAGGTCTCTTTCTTCTTTACCAGTATTGGCAGGACTCCTGTTCACCGGTGCCGGGCTCCCCTACAAGTTCCCCTCTCCCCCTGCCTAATCCCTTGTGACTAACGTCACAGCTGGGTGGGCACCTTTACATGCTCCCACCCATTTCAGCTGCCAATCACCGCCGGTTCCTGCAGCGGGTTATATGGGCGGACGGCAGATGGACCCAATTGTAGTCCATTCAGGCCCCCACATATTCCCATGGGGGACCGATGGTGGTGCCCTGCGCATAATCAGTTATGTGCAGGGCTTCTTTGGGACCAACCCCACCGACTTACCCTCTCAGCGTGGCACTCGAGCAGGAGGTGATGACCCACGGGAACACCCAGCGTTTCATGGGCATTCCCACTCCCACTCCGAGACTCGGTACAGACTTAACCAGAATCGGTGCCATAGCCACCAATATATCGGCCATCGGCTCTGTTGCACAGTCCTATTGGTTACAGTCCTATTACTGGTGCCCAGTGGCTGACGGACCAGCGATATATCGGCCAGTGTGTGCGCAGCATTAGACATGTTCAGTGTAAGTGATAAAACCTCCATGTACATTTGTCTCTCAATGTAAACAATTCTGTCTGTTGTCATTCATCTGTTTCCTGTAGATGGGCGCACAAGCAGGAATACCTCGGAGGGAGATCTCATTGTGTCTCCAGGTTATATACTAGAAGATAAGAACATCAGACAAGATTCTTCAGAGGAAATCCCCATTATCCCCAATACACACCCAACATTTCACAGTGCAGATATGTCATCTGGTCCCTCTAGTCATGAGGAACCTTCTCCTGATCATTCAGACCTTACTACACACAGTACAGACCATAAAGATGATACAATATCATCCAGTTCTGAGTTTGGTGAGCGTTCTATACATCAGTCTGATTCTGTTTTACATTCAAAAGATTACATAGTTAAGAAACCATTTTCATGCTCTGAATGTGGGAAATGTTTTACACTTAAAACTAGTCTTGTTAAACATGAGAGAGTACATACAGGTGAGAAACCATTTTCATGTTCTGAGTGTGGGAAATGTTTTACTGAACAATCCAATCTTATTAAACATGAAAGAGTACATACAGGGGAGAAACCATTTTCATGTTCTGAATGTGGGAAATGTTTTACACTTAAATCCTCTCTTGTTAAACATGTGAGAGTACATACAGGTGAGAAACCATTTTCATGTTCTGAGTGTGGGAAATGTTTTACTGATAAATCCAATCGTGTTACTCATGAGAGAAGTCACACAGGTGAGAAACCATTTTCATGCTCTGACTGTGGGAAAAGTTTTGAAAGAAAATCAGTTCTTGTTATACATCTGAGAAGTCACACAGGTGAGAAACCATTGTCATGTTCTGAATGTGGGAAATGTTATAGCACTAAATCTAGTCTTATTAAACATGAGAGAGTACATACAGGTGAGAAACCATTTTCATGTTCTGAGTGTGGGAAATGTTTTACTGATCAATCCAATCTTATTAAACATGAAAGACTACATACAGGTGAGAAACCATTTTCATGTTCTGAATGTGGCAAATGTTTTACACTTAAATCCAGTCTTGTTAAACATGAGTGGGTACATACAGGTGAGAAACCATTTTCATGTTCTGAATGTGGGAAATGTTATAGGAATAAATCCAGTCTTGTTATACATGAGAGGGTACATACAGGTGAGAAACCATTTTCATGCTCTGAGTGTGGGAAATGTTATAGAGATAAATCCAGTCTTGTTGTACATGAGAGGTTACATACAGGTGAGAAACCATTTTCATGCTGAATGTGGGAAATGTTTTACCAATAAATCACATCTTGTTAGACATCAGAGAAATCTTTTCCATGTTTGCAGTGTGGGACATGATTTATAAATAAATGTATACTTTGTAAATACCAGAAAAATAACATTTGGATGAGCAGATCTACATTAAACATGAGCATTGATGTGAGGATACCCCTGTTTCCTTCACAGGGATCATCTCCCTGAAGCAATGCTGGCTCAAGGTCCTCCTAGAAACTGTGGGAGCTACCTGAGGGTTCTTAAATGTAAGCTCAGCAGAAACTGTCCTGGCTGATGTTCCTCCTCATCCAGCCCCCTCCCCCCTCTCTAGAGCTGCTGACTAAAGGTCCATACACACTGGGTGATTATGCTTAGCGTGTATGGACAGCGATGATCGCTATCATTGCGGGGGGGGGGGGGGGGGACGCCGCTCGGTACATACACACTGAGCGGCTTTCCGCCAGCTCAGCGCTGTCAGAGGGGGGAGGGCGGCTTTGCATAGCGCAGCGCTATGCAAATCCGTCCTCAAAGCCGCTCATCTGCTGGTAATATCAGCAGATGAATGGCTTTCCCGGCGATGATGCGGGAGTGCGCAGCAGCGCTCATCACCGGGCCATACACACTGGGCGGCTTTGAGCTGAAAGTCGCTCAGTGTGTGTGGGTACAAACATCCACCCAGTCACTGCCCAGATCTTATTTTTGTTATTCAGTATTTCTTATTATTACAATATGCGTATGATATAGAGATAAGATGTTACATCCCATCCTTTCCCCTACCTTATATCTGTGCAGTGTATATGTGCTTTATGTCTGACAAGCGATGCCATTATACCGATTATACTAAACTTACATTGTGCCTCATCTATCTCACCTTCTGTATACTGCCATTTATAATAAAGCTATTCCTGTGTCTGGTCCTGTGTAATAGTGTGGATTTGTATAATGTATATGCATTGTTGTGTATACTCCTGTATAAGCCTCATAGAATTCTGACAGCGTCCATCTCTCCCACGTTTGATGACACTTTCTTACATTATTACTGTTGGTGTATGTGTACTTCTCATTATCTACTGTATGGTTTACCAGATGGATCCCGTGGTATAGATCCGGTGCCTCATGCGCCTCCATTTCCCTGCTATTATTACTTTTGCCAGAGCAGCTAGGTTCTCCACCGGCGGTATAAACGGGCTCATTGCCCTTACCTGTGGGTTTAAGCCCAAAATACATAGTTACATCCAGATATTGTACCGGTAGTCCCACCTTGACCATTCTATTTTGGATTCTCTCCCCAAATCTCCTTCCCCTGTGACACTGCCAAATCCTATGCATACATGTACCCTGCTGTATACTGCATTTTGGGCATAAATCATGTCTTCCTAGGGTTCCATGTCACAGGGTGACATCGGGATTGTAGCCGATCCAGAGGACTGTGGCACCAATCAGCGAAGCTTTGAAAGTTTCCCAGGATGCCTGGTCCCTCTCCCCTATAACCCCGCCTCCATGCTCAGCTCCTCAGTTTGTGTTGGTGCCAGCAGGAAGCTGGAGCACCATTTAGTTCAGCTGGGTTTACCTCAGGGAGGGAAGCCCAAAGAAGCTTTTATTTTTATTGCTCATTCTTATTTTTACACTGAGTCACACGATGTGGCTGGGCTGCCTCAGCTGTCAAACACCGGCCGGTGCTGCGGCAGCTCCTAGCACCGCCGGACTCTTCTCTCCTAGACGGCGTGGCCGGAGCAGGTAAGGCTCTCTGAGAGCGCATACCGCAGTCACGCTGCACGCCGGGGGAGACAAGCCGCAGCAGCTGGGGTGGATGCTGCTTGTGGCAGGGACTCCACTAGACCACCGGGGCCAGAGTGCAGGCTGGATATATTTACCCATTACAGGGCTCACTATCCGCAGGTGGGGGAAGACCAGCACAGGGGGTTGGTGCCTAGCCTGCAGCACCTCCCCCAGCTTTGGGCGCCAATCTGCCGCCCAGGAAGTTGCTTTCTCTTTTTCTGCTCTCCCAAGAGTCCGGCAGCCATCTTTAGCATCACACCCAGAGCCTCCTAGAGCGCGGGTACAGTCTCCCCTGTGAAACCGTCCACACGCTGTAGCGCTTTCACAGATACCTACGTCCCACTTACTCCATAGGGTACAGTGGTTGGTTGGGGTGCAGTGGCATTAATTTGCCTCAGCCAACTGCTGGTTGTGTTGTATATGTGACTTAGTGCTAGTCTAACTTTTCTCCTGTCAGTTCTTTATTGCTGTCCCTAATATTTTTATATCTTCTGAGGAATATATCTTCCGCCTCATTACCATGAGAACGCCCAGCGTTGTCATGGGAACGCCCATGGTACGCTGGGCGTTCCCATATGGTAATGGAGCAGCCCGGCGCCCCCCCACCCTTTTCCGCCCCCTCACGCCGTCATGGGTGCGTGAACCCGCGAACCGAATGTTCGCGCGGGTGCACGCGCTCTACGTCTGCACAAACGCACCTGCGCATGTGTAGACGCGCAACATCAAATGCACGGAGGACTGAAGGAACTTGAATAACCCCCAGGGTCTCCCAAGCTCCGGTCATGCAGGGCTTGTTCTGGGACCTGTCTCTGGTGTTGCAGGCCTTGGCTAGGTCTCCTTCTGAACCAATACAATCAGTGGAATATAAATGGCTCACAGCTAAAACAGACAAAGGGATATAGGTGAATTGGGGATAATCAAACTCCGCCCACTAACCTATAGATTCCGGCGCTTTAGGGATAATGATGGGAATATTAATGAGTGTGTATCCACTACCTTAGGGATAATGGGAATATAAATGAGTGTGTATCCACTACTGCTGCAGGTGTTTCTATGAGTTATTAGAACTCACAAAAAGATTAGAATATAGGGCCTTATTCTGATCGGTGCGGCCAGATCCGAATATGCGGCCAGGACCGTGCGTGCGAAACCCCGCCTTCCATATGGATCGCCAACTCCGTCCGTACGCGGTAAGAAGCTGGCCGAATGGACCGCACGTGTATTTTTCATGGAATACGCCTCCTCCATCTCAGGGAACCTCCCCCATCATTCGATGGTCGCAGACCATCGAATGCAGGACCGAGTGGTCCACCAGCTCCCGCAACCTCAGACCACACGGACATTTTTCCGTGCAAAAGCAGGGATCTGTCCAAAAGCAGGGATCTGGGCGGGCAGCTGACATCCGGCGATGTCATATGTCCGCCCCCTACACGTGCGTCACGGCCACATTACCATACGTACGCCCAGCATTTGCATGGGAACGCCCATGAAACGCGGGGTGTAAACATATGGTAATGAGCCCAAACAGCCCTTCACACCCCTCTCCACCCCCTGTTCGGAGTGTTCACATTTCATGCGGGATTTGGCCGTACGCCCCGCTCGCACATGCGCAGACACAAAACATCGGCGGCACGAACGCACGCGGATATTACCGCACCAACCAGAATAAGGGCCATAGAGAGGAGTTGAGCACCGTGCGCTGTAGAATGGATACAGTATAAAAATACACCTTGCTGAATAAAATGTACACTGGACACACTGTATCCATTTACATTTTATATAAAATAGCATCAATTTATACAATTCATACACAATATAACAATACATATACATAAAATACGATAAGCATAAAAATAAATCTTATTGGTTAGCACGTTTGCAGTGATACTCCATTCATTTAATTGATATGTACTCATTTATGTCCAATTGATGGTGTGGACTGGTAATACAATTTGGTTGCCACGTTGGTTAAATAAGTTAGTTGTGAAAAGCGCAAGCTTTTGGTTTGTATGAGCCGTAAGTTAGTAAAGCACCCGGCCAAATTAGCCTGTAAGCAGTCCACGCATAAATAAAGTCAATTGCAATTAATGCGGCAATGGTTGTTGAAAGGAATAATACTGGTAAAGCTCACCCTGCAATAGGTTTGTAATTGAGGGGGCACCGGGGATCCCGATGGAGCAGAGGCTCAACCCTGTGCAAGCAGCCGTAGTGAGGATCCCGGTAATAGCGCCAGATGATGAGTAGGTGGCGGTCCGGCGGCTACCTCGAACCGCTTGCTGTGGTAAGCGTGTGGATCTCTGTTGAGTATAGCGGCTCACGTAGAAGGAGGACCAGGTGACAACCAGCTGATGGGGAGAATCCTGGAGTGCAAACGTGTAGGCGGCAGTGACGTCGACACGTTTCGTTTCTGTAGCAACCAGAAACTTTTTGAAGACGGGTTCTGGCTTCCGCTATTGGTGCTATTTAAGGGCAAGTGTACTGCAAACAACAGAGAGCTCTTCTGCTTCCTGCCTTCTCTGTCCACAAGCGGTTCTGTGGACAGAGCCGCTTGTGGACTTGTTTCTCTTCTGTCAGTACCCAAATCGGTATATCTGGTTTCCAATTAATTTATCTGCAAATTCCCATACATCCCATTTTACCCATCCCCTGATCGCCTTTAATTGGGACGCCACATAGTATAATCGGAAATGTGGAGACCTAGCCCGCCCCTTTCTTTGACCCTTGTCAATGTACCAATACTGATTCTTGCGCTCTTCCCTCCCCATATAAAGGATGCTGTAATACTATCCATTCTCCCTGGTATGTCTATTGGTGACTGTTGGAAGATGTACGACAGCTTAGGCAGTATCACCAGATTAACTCTACCCATCAATGACCAGGGCAGTCTCCTCCATGATTTAACCTTCTCCTGGTAATGTGTCATTAATGGTTCAATGTTCTTTTTAACAAAATCCTGTGAGCAGTTATAGACTCTGACACCAAGGTAGTTCCTCTCTTCTACCCCCCTCAGGGGCGAATCCTGACTATATTTACCAATACAGTTGTCTTTTACTGGGAAATATTAGATTTCCCCCAATTTATCTTTCACCCTGAATACCTCCCAACATTTGTATTATATCTAGGACCACAGGTACTTCTACAGGGCCGTAACTATGGGGGGCTGGGGGGTCACGCGCACCGGGCACTGGAGGGGGAAGGGGGCGCTGTCAGGTCAGGGAACAGCCAGCGGAGGTACGGTGACAGGCAGCGGGGTTCCAGGGACTGGTGGTGTAGCCGCTGTAGCGGCAGCTTACTTTAACTCTGTCCGTCTCCTACTAGTGCGGCGGCGGGAAGCGCTGATGACTTTGAAAAGACTTGCCGGACACAATTCAGCCAATCAGCGTCCGGCAAGTCTTATCAAAGTCATCGGTGCTTCCCGCCGCCGCACTAGTAGGAGACGGACGGAGTCAAGCTGCCACTACAGCGGCTACACCAGTCCCCTGAACCCCACTGCCTGTCCCCGCACCCTTGCACACAGGTATGTATGTTGTCAGCGGGGAGAGGGGCACCAAATGACTGCCTTGCCCCGGGCGCCGGAAACCCTTATTTCGGCCCTGACTTCTATCCTATAGTCTGAGATGTATACCAACATGTCGTCCGCGTAAGCGACATCTTTTTCATCTCCTACAGCTTTTAATCCCGGCAAATTTGTATGATCTCTAATAATGCATGCCAGGGGCTCTACTACCAAATTGAATAACACAGTGGACAGTGTCCCCCTGTGATCCCAAACTAATCAGAGATATACCCAGTTATTTGGACCCTGGCCCTGGGGTCAGCATATAGCATTTTTACTCTATTTATAACCTGCGGTCCGAATCTGTATTGCTTTAGAACTGCCCATAGCTATACCCACTCTACACTCAGTGACGTAACTAGAAATATTGCGCCCCCCCTGCAGATTTTTTTGCGCGCATCGGGATTGCAAGGTAAAAAAAACCTGTGCGATCTTCATGCGATTCTGACTATATAGTCAAAATCGAATGTCAAATCTCACCGTGTGTACACAGCATAAGCCCTGTTCCATAACAATACTTAAAATCTGGTTTGAGTATCGTTTCTTTCAATTTGCAACATGGAACAATGTAAAACTATAGTCTCACAACCCTTATCAATAAATGGTATCGTTAGATTACCAAAAAAATGTACTATTGTACAGAATTTGCATAGAGCGGACAGAGAATGTTCGATTCCCACCGTGGCTCTAACTGTGCGGAGTTTGTATATTCTCCCCGTACTTGCGTGGGTTTCCTCCGGGTACCCCGGTTTCCTCCCACAATCCAAAAATATACAGGTAGGCTAATTGGCTCCAAACAAAAAAATTTACCCTAGAATGTCTGTGTGCCTGTTTATGTGGTAGGGAATATAGATTGTAAGCTCTACTGGGGCAGGGACTGATGTGAGTGTTCAAATATCCTCTGTAAAACGCTGCGCAATATGTGTGCGCTATATAAGAAACTGTTAATAAAAAATATATATATATATATATACACACTAAACATTGGCACTCACCTTTCCTAGTTTTGGGGTGCCCTATGGCTTGTGACCACATTGTTTAAACATACATTGTAGGGGCTCTGCACACACTAAATTAACTGATAATAAATAGTGGAGATTTGGTTCATGAATTGATCAATGCATTTAAGCCCCCACTTTTCTGCAGGTCCTAACACTATCGCTCAAAATGGCTACAATACACATAGCTATCACATCAATGTTTGACTCCTCTCATAAACGAAGCTGTATCTTCCAAGCTGCCACTCTGCAGCTATTTGGAGTGGCAGCTTGGGAGATACAGCTTCGTTTATGAGAGGATTGACGGACCTCTCCATATCGCCCATTTGCCCCATTCCATTTTTTTAAATTGAGACACTATTCTAGTCGGTTCAAGAACTAACAGAGGAACCAGCCTTGTCGTTTTTAATTGAGAGCATTTGTCTATTTGAGTCATGTATGTTACACCCCTGATGAAGTCCGTGTGACGAAACGCTTCAGGTTATTGTGACTGGAAAACAATCTAGACTCCATATGGAACAACATTGGATAAATGTCATGTTGATTTTTTAATAAATTGTACAACTGTTTTATGAAAGTGTTCATCTCCATCTGAATTTTAATGTGGTGGTGGTGATACAACAAAAGGCGCACTCTATATCCTATTTGTTTATATATATATATATATATATATATATATATATATATATATATATATGTCTAGTGTCTGTTTGTGTGTCTCGGAAATACTGCCATCTGCTGGCAGAGTGAAACTACATCTCTTTCACACATGCAATCACATGGTAGCAGACTAGCTTTCGAAGCATTTGCTTCGAGTGGGCTTACGTGCGTGCGTGTGTTATATGGTACTTGTTTCCTATCTGGGCGCCCACGATCAAAATCGCGGTCATCGGGGGTAAAAATCGCGGTCATCGCGGGCATCGCGGGTAAATTGGGATGGCCGCGATGCCCGCGATGCCCGCGATGACCACGATTTTCCCATAGGGAACAATGTTAAAAATCCTGATTGACCGCGATTTTACTGTTAAATGCCTCAATGGACCCGATTTGGGGCCAAATAGGGCAAATTAACCCTTAAATGTCCCCCCCAATTTTTGACGCCACCCCACGATCGACGCCAACCCGAAGCGTGGCGAGCGCAGCGAGCCCGCGAGGGGCGGCGGTACGCGTCCTCCGACCTTTTCATGCCCTACTATCCACTAGGGCGTGGTGTGAGAATATAATAGTGTGGCGAGCGCAGCGAGCCACCGAGCCCGAAGCGTGGCGAGCGCAGCGAGCCCCGCGAGGGGACGCGGATACCTTCACTGTGAAGCCCGCGAGGGGACGCGCATAACTGTGAAGGTATCCGCGTCCCCTCGCGGGGCTCGCTGCGCTCGCCACGCTTCGGGCTCGGTGGCTCGCTGCGCTCGCCACACTATTATATTCTCACACCACGCCCTAGTGGATAGTAGGGCATGAAAAGGTCGGAGGACGCTTACCGCCGCCCCTCGCGGGCTCGCTGCGCTCGCCACGCTTCGGGTTGGCGTCGATCGTGGGGTGGCGTCAAAAATTGGGGGGGACATTTAAGGGTTAATGGGCTCTGTGGCCCATTTAACATTGATTCCTATGGCCAAATCGGGTGGGTTGAGGCATTTAACAGTAAAATCGGGTACATCGCGGCTTTTAACATTGATTCCTATGGGAAATCGGGAGCATCGCGTCGCGGGCATCGCGGGTACATTTATGGCCGGCCGCGACGCGACCGACACGATTTCCAAGTTTAACATTGGTTTCAATGGGAAATCGCGGGCATCGCGTCGGTCGCGTCGCGGCCATACATAAATGTACCCGCGATGCCCGCGACGGGCGCCCAGATAGGAAACAAGTACCTGTTATATATATGAAACTTATTCAATGCAAAGCTGAGTATATGACTATGCACTTTCTCTTGACTGTCTGGGAAAGTGGGTAATTAGCAGAATTTGACATTAGTTTTGCTTAGTGTGCCAAGAAACCTTCCAATGGCTCTGACACCTGGTATTATACTGCAGCCTGTGTGAGTAGAACAGCAGCTCCCCTGTAAGTGCCCTTATGGCTCACACCCAGCAATCACTACTATGCTGTTACTAGCAGTATAATACCTGGGGTTACCTGGTGCCAGCTGCAGCACTCTCCCTCCTGCCTGCCATGCACACCAGGAAGGGACGTTTCCCTGGTAACACAGCTCCTCCCACTCTGCCCCACACAGGAAATACCCTGTGTGTACCCTGTGTGTGGGAGCGGCGGCCATTTTCCCGAAGATCAATCTTTTAGCGCCGGCAGCATCTCTCGGCTCCCTGCTGGAGCAGCGCTGCTGATCTTACCCGAGGCCTCTCACTTCCAGCAGCCGCGGTGATTGTTACGGGGGACCGAGAGAAGACATTGCTGTATCTGGCAGCAGATTATGGTATTGTGCCACTGCTGCCCTTTTAGAATTATACAGTGGGAGGGTGTCCTCTTATACAGGGAGAGCAGCCTGTGGTGTCCTCTTATACAGGGGGAGCGGCCTGTGGCGTCCTGTTATATGGGGGAGCAGGGTGTGGCATCCTGTTACACGGGGGGGGGGGGGGGGGGAGCGGCGTGTGGCATCCTGTTATACAGGGGAGCGGCCTGTGGCGTCCTATTATACGGTGGCAGCGGCCTGTGGCGTCCTATTATACGGTGGGAGCGGCCTCTGGCGTCCTATTATACGGTGGGAGCGGCCTGTGGCGTCCTATTATACGGTGGGAGCGGCCTGTGGCGTCCTATTATACGGTGGGAGCGGCCTGTGGCGTCCTATTATACAGGGGGGAGCGGCCTGTGGCTTCCTATTATATGGTGGGAGCGGCCTGTGGCTTCCTGTTATATGGGGGAGCGGCGAGTGGCGTCCTGTTATACGGGGGGAGCGGCGAGTGGCGTCCTGTTATACGGGGGGAGCGGTCTGTGGAGTCCGGTTACAAATGTTATACAGGGGGAGCAGCCTGTGGTGTCCTGTTATACAGGGGGAGAGGCGTGTGGAGTCCTGTTAAAAATATTATACAGGGGGAGCAGCTTGTGGTGTCCTGTTATACAGGGGGAGCAGCCTGTGGTGTCCTCTTATGCAGGGAGACCAGCCTGGGGGTCCTGTTCATACAGGGGATGCAGCCTTTGGAGTCCTGTTACAAATGCTTTACAGCGGGAGCAGTCTGTGGTGTCCTGTTATACAGGGGGAGCAGCCTGTGGAGTCCTGTTACAAATGTTATACAGGGAGAGCAGCCTCTGGTGTGTTGTTGTTATAATGTAGTTGAGCAGCCTCTGCTTTTTTATCATTAAGGAGCAGTTTTTGGTGTCCTGCTACAAAACTTATTCATTGTATATATTTTTTTACAGGGTTTCCAGTTTCTGATAACTTATTAGTATTATGATGATTACACAGGGCGAGCAGCCTGGGGTCTTCCCGGATGTCAGGATAGCATGCGATACATTATATGCACTGGTGTATTGCATGCGACCTACGTTCCCCACATCGGGAGGGGGGCTGAGTTGGAGGTCGCACGGGCAGCAGGTCCGACCTCTAGCTTCGCTCTGATGCACACAGGACCCCGGATGGGACCCAAGGAGGACGTCAAACACATCTGATTTGAGATAATTTCTTGGCCCGATCCTTTGGGATCGGGTGAAATTGGCCCAAATCGGACTAGTGTATGGGCACCTTTGGGAAAAGAAAAGGGAGATGGGCGCTCTACCTCGGTTGCCGGCTGCTAAGTCTGGTATGTCCAAACCCAGGGGAAAACTGTAAATAGAAGGTGAACAGCGCTCAAGCTTTAAATTGATATCAGCACCTTGCTGATGGGGTAACGTGAGATGGTGTGTCCAGTGAAGACTGGGTGTATCCTGTACCACTAAAAGTCTGACAGAATGTTGTAAATAAAAGGTGTTTATTAAACTTTAAAAGTTTATTGACATGGGTGTATTCTTGTCATACAAGCATGTGGGGTGTATACGGTGGGGAAGGGGGCCCTCGTGGAGGGATGCGGGAAGGCCGGTAGTGGCTGCAAGAGCCTGAGTCCAAAGTCACGGAGGGAGGCTGGAGTCAGAGCACACACTGCTTCACCTCCTGCGGTGAATGCAGTCCGTGTGCTCTGGAAAGGGTTGTGTTGTGGAGATAAACCAGCACAACAGTTCTCAGCGGGATGAATAAGTGCTCCAATGGGTCAAAGTAAGTGTCCAGGTGTCGCCCAGAATTAGAGCGTCCTCTGTATGTTCCCAGCGGTGCACCTCACACTTACCTGATACCCACCGATGTCCTCAATCCTTCCGTCCCACGTCGCGCTGCTGGTGCTGTACTGTGTCCTACTGGTGTCTGCACCAGTGTAGAGGCCGCGTCGCTTCCACAGAGACTGAAGCACTTTCGAGTTCCGCTGGTGTGCATTCGCCGGGTGCTAGAGGTCACTGGAGCAAGAGGTCAAGGATCGAAAAAGACCCCAGAGGGGTTGAAACGCGTTGGACAGCACTTTTCCACCTACAGCAGTCTCCTCCCCACCGGGAGTGTAGCCCGTGTTGCTCCAGTGACCTCTAGCACCCGGCAACATTCTGTCAGACTTTCAGTGGTACAGGATACACCCAGTCTTCACTGGACACACCATCTCACATTACCCCATCAGCAAGGTGCTGATATCAATTTAAAGCTTGAGCGCTTGTCACCTTCTATTTATGGGCACCTTTACCTAATATGTTAAATGTGTACTGTGGTTATTATTGTAATTATATTTACACCTAGACAACCGAGCGGTGAGGAAACGGAGTGTTTACTAGACATCACGTGTGGATGAGACACGGCACTGATTCCCTGAGGATGGACAAGGACCAGAGTCACATGACTAAGAGGATACTAAATATCACCCTGGAGATCATCTACCTGCTGACTGGGGAGGTGAGGGGATCTGGGAGCGTCACTGTGACATCACTTATATCTATAGTAATAATACAGGGACGTGACTGGGGAGGTGAGGGGATCTGGGAGTGTCACTGTGACATCACTTATATCTATAGTAATAATACAGGGACGTGACTGGGGAGGTGAGGGGATCTGGGAGCGTCACTGTGACATCACATATATCTATAGTAATAATACAGGGACGTGACTGGGGAGGTGAGGGGATCTGGGAGTGTCACTGTGACATCACTTATACCTGCAGTAATAATACAGGGAGGTGACTGGGGAGGTGAGGGGATCTGGGAGTGTCACTGTGACATCACCTATATCTATAGTAATAATACAGGGACGTGACTGGGGAGGTGAGGGGATCTGGTAGCGTCACTGTGACATCACTTATATCTATAGTAATAATACAGGGACGTGACTGGGGAGGTGAGGGGATCTGGGAGTGTCACTGTGACGTCACTTATATCTATAGTAATAATACAGGGATGTGACTGGGGAGGTGAGGGGATCTGGGAGTGTCACTGTGACATCACCTATATCTATAGTAATAATACAGGGATGTGACTGGGGAGGTGAGGGGATCTGGGAGCATCACTGTGACATCACTTATATCTATAGTAATAATACAGGGACATGACTGGGGAGGTGAGGGGATATAAGTTTTGGTGATATCACTGATATATTAATACTACAGTGACCTGACTAGTGGATCTTAGAGGTGACATCACATAGCAATAAGAGAGGGTACTGGGAGTGTATGCAGTAATAGTATATTTTCCCATACACAGGGTTACAAAGTAGTGAAGAAGACATCCAGTGACCATGAGACACCCATTTGCCATCCCTGTGTGTCAGGAGAACTGAGCAGAACCCAGAGCCTCATCACAGTGCCTCACCCTCACTCACTGACACATGGGAGAGACAAGGAGCAGAAGATCCTGGAACTCACCAACAAGATCATTCAGCTGCTGACCGGAGAGGTGACTGCTGGGAATGGGACATTATACAGTAACACTGGGGGATGTGACCGGAGAGGTGATTGCTGGAAAATAGGACATTATACAGTAACACTGGGTGATGTAACCGGAGAGGTGACTTCTGGGGATCAGGCATTGTACAGTAACACTGTCGGATGCGATGGTGAGATGACTGCTGGGAAGGTGACATTATACAGTAACACCGTGGGATGTGACAAGAGAGGTGACTGCCGGGAATGGGGCTCAGGCATTGTACAGTAACACTGTCGGATGCGATGGTGAGATGACTGCTGGGAAGGTGACATTATACAGTAACACCGTGGGATGTGACAAGAGAGGTGACTGCCGGGAATGGGGCATTATACGGTAACACCGTGGGATGTGACAAGAGAGGTGACTGCCGGGAATGGGGCATTATACAGTAACACCCAGGGATGTGACTGGAGAGGTGACTGCTGGGAGTCAGACATTGTACAGTAACAATGTGTCTGGGTGATGACTGTATCACTGTGTGTGTCGGGTTTCTATAAGGTGTCAGGATGTCCCTGTCTATCTCTCCATGCAGGAGGAGGAGTATATAGAGGAACACAAGGGTCTGTGCAGGAATGTTATGATGGAGAATCACTGGCCCCTCACATCACTGGGTAAGAGGAGACTATATTTCATTGTACAATGGAGAGCAGGTATGGGGTCCCCATATACACGTATTATCTGCTAATCACACAAGTACAATATATTCAGTCACTGCGTGTCTCCTACAGATGGGCCCAGTAACAGAGATACCCCAGAGAGATGTCCCTGTCCTCTGTATTCCCAGGATAATCACATATATACCATGTCCTCAGTCACTGCGTGTCTCCTACAGATGGGCCCAGTAACAGAGATACACCAGAGAGATGCCCACGTCCTCTGTATTCCCAGGATAATCACAAATATACCATGTCTTCAGTCACTGCGTGTCTCCTACAGATGGGCCCAGTAACAGAGATACCCCAGAGAGATGTCCCTGTCCTCTGTATTCCCAGGATAATCACATATATACCATGTCCTCAGTCACTGTGTGTCTCCTACAGATGGGCCCAGTAACAGAGATACCCTAGAGAGATGTCCTCTGTATTCCCAGATAATCACATATATACCATGTCCTCAGTCACTGCGTGTCTTCTACAGATGGGCCCAGTAACAGCGATACCCCAGAGAGATGTCCGCGTCCTCTGTATTCCCAGGATAATCACATATATACCATGTCCTCAGTCACTCTGTGTCTCCTACAGATGGGCCCGGTAACAGACATACACCAGAGAGATGCCCACGTCCTCTGTATTCCCAGATAATCACAAATATACCATGTCCTCAGTCACTGTGTGTCTCCTACAGATGGGCCCAGTAACAGAGATACCCCAGAGAGATTTCCCCGTCCTCTGTATTCCCAGGATAATCCCATATATACCATGTCCTCAGTCACTGCGTGTCTCCTACAGATGGGCCCAGTAACAGAGATACCCCAGAGAGATGTCCCCGTCCTCTGTATTCCCAGGATAATCCCATATATACCATGTCCCCAGTCACTGCGTGTCTCCTACAGATGGGCCCAGTAACAGAGATACCCCAGAGAGATGTCCCCGTCCTCTGTATTCCCAGGATAATCACATATATACCATGTCCTCAGTCACTGTGTGTCTCCTACAGATGGAGCCAGTAACAGAGATACCCCAGAGAGATGTCCCCGTCCTCTGTATTCCCAGGATAATCACATATATACCATGTCCTCAGTCACTGCGTGTCTCCTACAGATGGGCCAGCAACAGAGATACCCCAGAGAGATGTCCCCGTCCTCTGTATTCCCAGGATAATCACATATATACAATGTCCTCAGTCACTGTGTGTCTCCTACGGATGGGCGCAGTATCAGAGATACCCCAGAGAGATGTCCCCGTCCTCTGTATTCCCAGGATAATCACATATATATCATGTCCTCAGTCACTGCGTGTCTCCTACAGATGGGGCCAGTAACAGAGATACCCCAGAGAGATGTCCCCGTTCTCTGTATTCCCAGGATAATCACATATATATCATGTCCTCAGTCACTGCGTGTCTCCTACAGATGGGCCCAGTAACAGAGATACCCCAGAGAGATGTCCCTGTCCTCTGTATTACCAGGATAATCACATATATACCATGTCCTCAGTCACTGTGTGTCTCCTACAGATGGAGGCAGTAACAGAGATACCCCAGAGAGATGTCCCCGTCCTCTGTATTCCCAGGATAATCACATATATACCATGTCCTCAGTCACTGCGTGTCTCCTACAGATGGGCCCATTAACAGAGATACCCCAGAGAGATGTCCCCGTCCTCTGTATTCCCAGGATAATCACATATATACCATGTCCTCAGTCACTGTGTGTCTCCTACAGATGGGCCCAGTAACAGAGATACCCCAGAGAGATGTCCCCGTCCTCTGTATTCCCAGGATAATCACATATATACCATGTCCTCAGTCACTGTGTGTCTCCTACAGATGGGCCCAGTAACAGAGAGATGTCCCCGTCCTCTGTATTCCCAGGATAATCACATATATACCATGTCCTCAGTCACTGTGTGTCTCCTACAGATGGGCCCGGTAACAGAGATACCCCAGAGAGATGTCCCCGTCCTCTGTATTCCCAGGATAATCACATATATACCATGTCCTCAGTCACTGTGTGTCTCCTACAGATGGGCGCAGTAACAGAGATACCCCAGAGAGATGTCCCCGACCTCTGTATTCCCAGGATAATCACATATATACCATGTCCTCAGTCACTGCGTGTCTCCTACAGATGGGCCCATTAACAGAGATACCCCAGAGAGATATCCCCGTCCTCTGTATTCCCAGGATAATCACATATATACCATGTCCTCAGTCACTGCGTGTCTCCTACAGATGGGCCCAGTAACAGAGATACCCCAGAGAGATGTCCCCGTCCTCTGTATTCCCAGGATAATCACATATATACCATGTCCTCAGTCACTGCGTGTCTCCTACAGATGGGCCCAGTAACAGAGATACCCCAGAGAGATGTCCCCGTCCTCTGTATTCCCAGGATAATCACATATATACCATGTATTCAGTCACTGCGTGTCTCCTACAGATGGGCCCAGTAACAGAGATACCCCAGAGAGATGTCCCCGTCCTCTGTATTCCCAGGATAATCACATATATACAATGTCCTCAGTCACTGCGTGTCTCCTACAGATGGGCCCAGTAACAGAGATACCCCAGAGAGATGTCCCCGTCCTCCGTATTCCCAGGATAATCACATATATACCATGTCCTCAGTCACTGCGTGTCTCCTACAGATGGGCCAGTAACAGATACCCCAGAGAGATGTCCTCGTCCTCTGTATTCCCAGCATTGTACAGAGGAGACTCACAGGACCCCACAGGAGGATCAGGTAGGTGTGTGTGTGTTATACACTGATATTCTACTGTATACAACAAGGTTTTACTGTGTGAGCTCAATAGTGTCAGACATTACTAATGTGATATTTTTTTGTAGGTTCAATGTGAAGATATGTCTGATATTAAGGTTGAAGAAATAAAGGGAAAAGAAAAGACGGATGTGACTGACATTAAGGAGGAAGATACAGAGACAGAAAACACATATATGAGGGGTGATCAGCAGTGTAAGAAGGAAGAAACCCCTACAGATATCGGCAGAGGTGAAGAATAATCGCGTATTACATATTTTCCTTGTTCTGTCAATACAGCTTTACAGCCATCAGCCCCTATTATACTCCTGCTCTCCCCCTCACGTCACTGTGTGTTACCAGCCCAGAGATCTGACCAGTCTCCTCCCCACACTCTCTGGTGTATCTCATACATCAGGAGCCATCAGCCCCTATTATACTCCTGCTCTCCCCTCACATCATGTCACTGTGTGTTACCAGCCCAGAAATCTGACCAGTCTCCTCCCCGCACTCTCTGGTGTATCTCATACATCAGGAGCCATCAGCCCCTATTATACTCCTGCTCTCCCCCTCACATCATGTCACTGTGTGTTACCAGCCCAGAGATCTGACCAGTCTCCTCCCCACACTCTCTGGTGTATCTCATACATCAGGAGCCATCAGCCCCTATTATACTCCTGCTCTCCCCCTCACATCATGTCACTGTGTGTTACCAGCCCAAAGATCTGACCAGTCTCCTCCCCTCACTCTCTGGTGTATCTCATACATCAGGAGCCATCAGCCCATATTATACTCCTGCTCTCCCTCTCACATATGTCACTGTGTGTTACCAGCCCAGAGATCTGACCAGTCTCCTCCCCACACTCTCTGGTGTATCTCATACATCAGGAGCCATCAGCCCCTATTATACTCCTGCTCTCCCCTCACATCATGTCACTGTGTGTTACCAGCCCAGAGATCTGACCAGTCTCCTCCCCACACTCTCTGGTGTATCTCATACATCAGGAGCCATCAGCCCCTATTATACTCCTGCTCTCTCCCTCACATCATGTCACTGTGTGTTACCAGCCCAGAGATCTGACCAGTCTCCTCCCCACACTGTCTGGTGTATCTCATACATCAGGAGCCATCAGCCCCTATTATACTCCTGCTCTCTCCCTCACATCATGTCACTGTGTGTTACCAGCCCAGAGATCTGACCAGTCTCCTCCCCACACTGTCTGGTGTATCTCATACATCAGAAGCCATCAGCCCCTATTATACTCCTGCTCTCCCCTCACATCATGTCACTGTGTGTTACCAGCCCAGAGATCTGACCAGTCTCCTCCCCACACTCTCTGGTGTATCTCATACATCAGGAGCCATCATCCCCTATTATACTCCTGCTCTCCCCTCCCATCATGTCACTGTGTGTTACCAGCCCAGAGATCTGACCAGTCTCCTCCCCACACTCTCTGGTGTATCTCATACATCAGGAGCCATCAGCCCCTATTATACTCCTGCTCTCCCCCTCACATCATGTCACTGTGTGTTACCAGCCCAGAGATCTGACCAGTCTCCTCCCCACACTGTCTGGTGTATCTCATACATCAGAAGCCATCAGCCCCTATTATACTCCTGCTCTCCCCTCACATCATGTCACTGTGTGTTACCAGCCCAGAGATCTGACCAGTCTCCTCCCCACACTCTCTGGTGTATCTCATACATCAGCAGCCATCAGCCCCTATTATACTCCTGCTCTCCCCTCACATCATGTCACTGTGTGTTACCAGCCCAGACATCTGACCAGTCTCCTCCCCGCACTCTCTGGTGTATCTCATACATCAGGAGCCCTCAGCCCCTATTATACTCCTGGTCCCCCCCTCACATCATGTCACTGTGTGTTACCAGCCCAGAGATCTGACCAGTCTCCTCCCCACACTCTCTGGTGTATCTCATACATCAGGAGCCATCATCCCCTATTATACTCCTGCTCTCCCCTCACATCATGTCACTGTGTGTTACCAGCCCAGAGATCAGACCAGTCTCCTCCCCACACTCTCTGGTGTATCTCATACATCAGGAGCCATCAGCCCCTATTATACTCCTGCTCTGCTCTCCCCTCACATCATGTCACATGGGAAGCTGTTTAAATCCCGGCAGTCGGGATCCCGGCGTTCAGAATCCTGACCGCCGAAATCCTGACAGTTTCTCCCTCCGTAGGTGTCCACGTCACCCTTGGAGGGAGAATAAATTAGTGTGCCGAGCGCAGCAAGCCCGCAAGGGGGGGCGATCCACGTTTCCCCCCCCCCCCCCTTGTCGGGATTTCGGCATCGGGATTTTGAACGCCGGGATCCCGACTGCCGGGATTTCATACTGAATCCTGTCACATGTGTTAGCAGCCCAGAGATCTGACCAGTCTCCTCCCCGCACTCTCTGGTAGAAAAGGATAATCATGATAATCAGGTGCTAATACTTTACATTAAAAATATATTAATTATAATGAATGCTGTCTGTGGGGCGTGGCTTGGCCGGGCATGTGAGAGGTAGTGTGGCGACAGAGCTCTGGGTCCAATCTATATAAATATCCTGTTAGTGGGCAAAGCAGGCACCTCTACCCGAGCTCATTCTACCTTGCTGGGCTCCGGGCGCACTTATAGAGCCACTTTACACATGCTGGGCACTTATTTACCTGCCGTGGTGGTGATCGAGGCCTGGTCCAACCTGCGGCTGAGGATACAGTGCCATCTTGGGTGGCTCTACCTGTCAGTGCTGCAACGCGCTGAGACACCAGCTGGTCACACAGCCGGGAGCAACCGTGGCTTGTCCTCTTTGATCTCCCTCTGCCTGACGCATCTTTGGAGTGGAGGCCGTGGCTCAGGGATCCTCCCGCGGTCCTGGTCAGGCACTGTGGTGTGTTCAGGGGTTGGAGGCTGCTGTGTGATTCCTCGCTCCTCTGTGGCGGGAACGCCATATGTTGGCTTGGCTGCCCTGTGTGCTGTGACTTCTACAATGACACCCCTCCTGTTGTTTGGCTGTGGACTCTGAGGCTCTGGCCCTCGGCGGCAGCTCCTTCATCCTGCTGTAATGCTCTGGGTATTGGTGGACTCCAGCGGCCATTTTACAATAACTCAGTCTGCTTACTGGTCAGGTGTGGGGAGCGGTCTATTCGGGACTGAGCCACAGTTATTATTAATACTTAGACTTTATGCTACCTTCTCTATGACTATTGTCTACTGTCCCACACTCATCTGTCTGTCAGTGGTGGTGGGTGAGCTCTGGCTGCCTGCTAGCCGCTGCCATCTCACTTCTGCCGTACAGAGATGTGTGTGTGTGTGTGTGTGTGTGTGTGTGTGTGTGTATATATGTACACACTCTCTCTATGCCCGAATATTTTTTTTAAATTTTATTTAGATTCATTAGGATATCCTGTTGTTCTGTAACGCATATACATTTCACACTAACTCACAGCGTGATTCTTGCTATCCTCTATACAGATGGAGCCGGCTCCATCCTTGCAGGGGCCGGCTCTCGCCAGGGGCGCACGAGAAGCTTGCGTTGGCACCCTGTGGCTACGGTGCTTTCTCCGCCACCTCACCCGCTGCCTTCCTCGGTGTTCCTCGCCGCCCAGGGACCTCTCCACGGGCAGGGAACCGCAGCGGAGCCGTCCGGAAACTGGGACTCGCATGCATGTGAGACGGCGCTCCATCTGTAGCTTTGCGTCTCTGTCACTAGGTTCTCCTTACTAGGCTCCTGCAGGAGAGTCGGGCCACTACGGCTTAAGGTCACTAAACATTGTGTCCCGGTTTCTTCTAAGAGAGATAGGTGAAACTATAACTTTTATAGCCCTGTTGCTTCCTAGGGCCTGGCTGGACTTCCTTTCCCACCGTGTGTATGCTGACAGAACAGACCTGTACCACCATCAGTAGTGCTGATCCTGTGAGGTGCATATACGCAGCTCAGTAGCCAGAAGCCAATTATTTTATATTTATAGAGTAGGTGAATGATACTTTGTCGATAGCGGCTATAGTATATGAGTGAGAGAGAAGTAGGAAAGGGGAGAGATACTAGGGGCAGAGATGGGGCAGAAGGAAGAGAGCAGGGGAGAGAGGAAGAGGGGTGAGGTGGAGGAGAGAGAGAAGGGGACTGGGAGGTAGGAAAGGGTGGGAGCGGAAAGATGAGGTGTTGGGGGGTGAAGGGATGAGGTGGGGGGGCGGGAGGTAGGTCTCTTTCTTCTTTACAGCGGGCTTCCCGTTCACCGGTGCCGGGCTCCCCTACAAGTTCCCCTCTTCCCCCTGCCTAATCCATTGTGACTAACGTCACAGCTGGGTGGGCAAATTTACATGCTCCCGCCCATTTCAGCTGCCAATCACCGCCGGTTCCTGCAGTGGGTTATATGGGCGGACGGCAGATCGCCTGTACACATAGGGCCCGATTCTAGTCCACATATTCCCATGGGGGACCGATGTTGGTGCCCTGCGCATAATCAGTTATGTGCAGGGCTTCTGTTGTACCAACCCCACGACTTACCCTCTCAGCGTGGCACTCGAGCAGGAGGTGATGGCCCATGGAAATACCCAGTGTTTCATGGGCATTCCCACTCCGAGACTCGGTACAGACTTAACCAAAATCGGTCCCATAGTGCGATGCACCAATATATCGGCCATCGGCTCTGTTGCAGAGATCACGCTGGTTACAGACCTATTACTGGCGCCCACTGGCTGACGGACCAGCGATATATCGGCCAGTGTGTACGCAGCATTAGACATGTTCAGTGTAAGTGATAAAACATCCATGAACATTTCCTTCTCAATATAAACAATTCTGTCTGTTGTCATTCATCTGTTTCCTGTAGATGGGCGCACAAGCAGGAATACCTCGGAGGGAGATCTCATTGTGTCTCCAGATTATATACTAGAAGATAAGAACATCAGACAAGATTCTCCAGAAGAAAAACCCATTATCCCCAATACACACCCAACATTTCCCAGTGCAGATATTTCATCTGGTCCCTCTAGTCATGAGGAACCTTCTCCTGATCATTCAGACCTTACTACACCCAGTACAGGTCATAAAGATGATACAATATCATCCAGTTCTGAGTTTGGTGAGAGTTCTATACATCAGTCAGTTTCTGTTTCACATCCAAAAGATTACAGAGATGAGAAACCATTTTCATGCTCTGAATGTGGGAAATGTTTTAAACTTAAATCCAGTCTTGTTAAACATGAGAGGGTACACACAGGTGAGAAACCATTTTCATGTTCTGAGTGTGGGAAATGTTTTATTCATAAATTCAGTCTTGTTACTCATGAAAGAAATCACACAGGTGAGAAACCATTTTCATGCTCTGAATGTGGGAAATGTTTTACTCGTAAATCCAGTCTTATTGTACATGAGAGGGTACATACAGGTGAGAAACCATTTTCATGCTCTGAATGTGGGAAATGTTATAGCGATAAATCCAGTCTTTTTGTACATGAGAGAGTACATACAGGTGCAAAACCATTTTCATGTTTTGAGTGTGGGAAATGTTTTACTCATCATTCCAATCTTTTTAAACATGAACGAGTACATACAGGTGAGAAACCGTTTTCATGTTCTGAATGTGGGAAATGTTTTACACTTAAATCCAATCTTATTAAACATGAAAGAGTACATACAGGTGAGAAACCATTTTCATGTTCTGAATGTGGGAAATGTTTTACAATTAAATCCAATCTTGTTAAACATGAAAGAGTACATACAGGTGAGAAACCATTTTCCTGCTCTGAGTGTGGGAAATGTTATAGGGATAAATGCAGTCTTGTTGTACATGAGAGGGTACATACAGGTAACAGTGTGTGAAATGTTTTACCAATAAATCACATCTTGTTAGACATCAGAGACATCTTTTCCATTTTTTTTTTTTTTAAACTCTTTATTTTTACAGTGGCAAACAGTACATTTAAATGAGACTGATATCTGGACAATGCATTTACAGACAATTCGGTGTAAACAAACAACATGGTATAATGCATATAAATAAAATATACCATTAAGAGTACCACTGTCTTTTTTTTTTTTTTTTTTTTTTAATACAGCGAACAAACAGCAAAATAATTGCATTGAGGAAACACAAATAAAAATAAAAATAGAAAAGGGCAATGGGGGGGGGGGAGAGGACGGAAAAAAATAAAAAATAAAGAAAGAAATAAAAGAGAGGGGGGGGGGTCATCTAACCTTGCACATGAGAGTGTATCAACTGTTCAAGAGTTAAATCTTTCAGAGCATCAGGCAAGAGATAGTGATCGCATTTACCCGGGGAGTTGCCTCTGGTAATATACATACCAGGGAGACCAAATTGATCTGTATTTCCCCACTGAGTCATGTAGCAGCGCAGTGATATACTCCATGGAAGCTGCAAACCAGACCTTGTTGATAACGGCCTGAATGGAAGGGGCAGTTGGCTGTTTCCAGTTTGCCGCGATCAGCAATCTGGCGGAGTTGAGTACATGGCCACATAGCTTGCTTTTAGGGTTTGAGGTCCCTGCAACTGGTCTGCAAAGTAGAGCCGACAAGGGATTTTTTGGGGTCGGGGAAACCAATATCTTTCCTAGAAGAGAAAAAATGTCATCCCAGTAGGAGCTAATCTGGGGGCAATCCCACCATATGTGGATGAACGTACCCTGAGATCCACAGTTCCGCCAGCACTGGCTGGAGCTAGAAGGGAAAATACGGTGTATTACTGTGGGAACCATGTACCACCTAGTGTATACTTTAAAGGCATTTTCCATGAGATTCGAGTTTATTGAAGATTTTGCTATCAGTGTTTTTATTTCTGACCACTCCTCCTCCAGTGCAACGCCCAAATCCCTTTCCCAAGCTACCTCAAAAGGTTCTTTAGCCGGGGGTTTGTCTGCCAGCAGGGAGTATAGGTAGGAGATTGCTCCCCTGCGGTCTGGGCTGTATATACAGAAACGTTCAATGGGAAGTGGCGATCTGGGTTTAGTTGAATTGCATAGAGACTGTACAAAACTGGATATCTGGAGGTAGTCAAAGTGTCTGAGACGCTGACTGTCATATTTCTCACAAAGTGCTTTATAGTTTTGAGGGGCAAATTCCCCTGAGATGTGCGATAGACGAGTGATACCTGCTGAGATCCAGGGTTGTGAGTAAGGTGACATACATCCTAAAGGGAAATCCGGGTGTCGCCAGAGAGGGGTGAGAGGGGAGGGATATGGTGCCAGATGAAGTTTTTTGTTTAGATAGTCCCACGTTTTTAACACAGAGTGGACACAAGGGGTGTCCAGTACCGAGGCTGGTCTCAATTTCGGTGTTAGCCAGGGGAGGAAACAAACCGAGTGATAGTCGATTAGTTCGCTCTCCAGAGATACCCATTTCTTGGCCCCCGCCTGAGTATGCCAGGCTACAACATGGCTCAATTGCGTAGCCTGAAAGTAACGTTCAAACATGGGGAGGCCTAGTCCACCATTGGAAGAAGATTTCGCTAGGCAAGATCTGTTTAATCTAGGAGATTTGTTTGACCATATAAATTTGCGACATAAAGACTGAATCGTACGAAGGTAAGAAGTAGGGACCACTATGGGGATTGTTTGAAATAGGTATAATAATCGGGGTTTATCCGGCCTGTCCAGGATATAAATAAAGGGGACCAGGTTGCTAGATCTTTTTTGATGGAGCAGAGAAGAGGTACGTAATTGGCTTTAAACAATTGGTCAAAGTGTTTTGTTATCTGTACACCCAGGTACTTTATAGATTGGGGGCACCAAATGTAATTAAAGTTTGACTCTAGTAATTCCGTGGTGGTGTTGGGAAGGTGAAATGCTAATGCTTCCGATTTTGAGTTATTTACTTTGTGATCTGAGAGGCTACCGTATAGTGATAGTTCAGCCTGAAGGTTTGGGAGTGAAGTCAGTGGGGAAGACAGTGTTAACAGGACATCATCTGCAAATAACGATATTTTATATTGGGAGCCCCGGACTGTGATCCCCTGTATATCCTGGTTCTTTCTGATGTGGGCCGCCAAGGGTTCGATACTAAGGGCGTACAGCAAGGGGGACAGTGGGCACCCCTGCCTGGTGCCATTCCCCAGACCGAAGGGTCGGGAAACGACACCATTGGTGGCGACCACTGCTTTTGGACTGTGGTACAAAGCTTGCATGGCTGACATAAAGCCACCACAAAAACCGTAAGTCTTCAGTGTCTGGAACATAAAAGGCCAAGAGAGGCGGTCAAAGGCCTTCTCTGCGTCTAGTGAGAGCAGGATCGCCGGAGTCTTGGTCTTATTGATGTATGAGATCAGGTTGATGGCTCGTCTCGTGTTGTCCAGGGCCTGTCTTGTGGGGACAAAACGCACCTGATCTGCATCAATCAATGAGGTAAGGTATACACTTAATCTTGTGGCCAATACTTTTGCGAAAAGCTTCAGGTCTGCATTGATAAGGGATATCGGCCTATAGCTCGTGCAGCATGTGGGATCTTTGCCTGATTTTGGCAGTACAATAATAGCAGATTTCATTGACTCCGCATGAAACCTCTCCCCTGACATAATTTTATTAAAAACCTCGGTCAACCTTGGGATCAGTAATCCCGAGAATGTCTTGTAATAAGACATAGGGAACCCGTCGGGTCCTGGGGCCTTTGACGGTTTCTGTGATTTCAGTACATTATTGACGTCTTCAGGTGATATAGGGGAATTGAGTAAATTAATGGCTGAGTCCGATAGTGTGGGGAGGTGACATGAGTCAAGATATTCCTGCGCTATAGCTGATGGTAAGGAGGGGCCGGGAACCGGGTCCCTCAGATTGTAAAGGGACTTGTAGTATTTATAGAAAGAGTCATTTATGTGAACTGGGTCGTAGCTAAGGGCTTGTTGAGCATCACGAATTGCGGAAATAGTTTGGGAGGCTCTCTGTGCTCTGAGTTTAGCTGCGAGGAGTGAATCTGATTTATTACTTTTTTCATAAAATCTTTGGTTTAGGTGTCGTAGGGATTTTTCAGTGCGTTCCGCTAAAATAGATTGTAGTTCCCCCCTGACCCCTTGAATCTGTGTCAGTACCGAGGGAGAGTGAGATTGTTTGTGTATATGTTCCAACTGGGAGAGTCGAGAGGTAAGAGAAGAGATCCTCTCATTTTGAAGCTTTTTTCTATGTGTGGCGTATTTGATTACAGCTCTTCTAATCACCGCCTTATGGGCCTCCCATATTGTAGGCAGGGGAACATCATCAGTGACGTTAGTTTGAAAGTAGTCCTGTATCTGGGTAGTGATTTGTTCTTTAAATTGGGGTATACGTAAGAGAGTTTCATTCAGTCTCCAATTGTGACGGCCTTTTTGAGTGCCTAATAGGTCTATAGTGGCTAGGACGCTTGAGTGGTCTGACCAAACGTTAGGAAGAATGTCCACTTTTGTCAGTGACTGCAGTGTGCTACTACATCCTAGAATCATGTCTATGCGCGAATATGTTCCGTTGGGATTCGAAAAGAAACTGTAATCTCTGGAGGTCGGATAGTGGGCACGCCAAGTGTCAAAGAGACCAGCCTCGGACATGTGTTTCCTAAGATTGCCCGGGGGATGGCTGTGTTGGTGCGGGTGCGAGGGGCTACTCTTATCTAAGCCTGTTGAGATAACTGAGTTGAAGTCGCCTCCTACCAATAGTGCGCCTTGGCGAACATTTTGAATTTCTAGAAAAAGTTTACGGAAAAAAAAACCCTGTCCAGAATTAGGTGCATAAAGGTTTACTAGGGTCATCAGTTGAGGGCCCACCCTGCAGACCAGAATAATGTAGCGACCTTCTTTGTCTCTTTTAGTGGAAATGATCTGTAATGGGGTTGTGGAACGAACCATTATTGCTACTCCATTCTTTTTAGTAGAATGGGAGGAGTATATCACTGTGGGAAAACGTCTAGATACTAGCGAGGGGTGTGTATTATGTTTAAAATGTGTTTCTTGTATAAAGGCAATGTCCCCCTGCAGAGAGTTAAGCATACGAAACAGAAGAGATCTTTTGTGGGGTGTGTTTAGCCCCTTAACATTTTGAGAAATCACGTTGATGGGCATGATGGAGAGATATAAATCGCTGGCCGCCCACTCTGTAAAAAACAGTAGCTAAGGGTTAGGTTGGATGATAGAGGCAGAGAGAGGAGGGGGGAAGGGGGTGGAAGGGAAGGTAGAGAAAAGAAAAAAGAAAGAAGAAAAAAAAAAAAAAAAAGGGGGGGTGGGAGTAAGAAAAAGATGTGAGCCTTGAAGGCCCTCAATTGAGAGACCGCGGCTCACCTTGAGTGGGACCCAGGGGGGGAGAACAGGTGAGCTTGAAACAAGAAGCAAACCTAGAGGGCCCACTAAGTGGGAGTGCTTAATAACTGAACTGTAGGCACAAAATCTGAAAGGACAGGGATAAGAATCCCTACACTAACGCAAGTCCCTGATAACAAGGGGGGGGTGGCGCGGACAGAGACAATTCCCAGCCCGTCCACCCGAAGCCATTTTGTAATATAGCCTGTAATTGTCAGCTCTGAGAAAGCTAACATAGCATTTAAACATTTAGCTAAACAACAAAATCTTAGCATAATTACCAAAATTTGAACTTAAGAACAATTAGTAACATGAAAACATATGGTAGAAGTACCAACAGGGTGTGGTCTGTAAACCACGCTAATATAGGGAATGTTTGGGATACTATAGGTTTTTCCCCACCGACGACCACCCACCGGGTGGGGTGTCCATGGGGATGAGTTGGGGTCAACCAGACATTCTTATAGGAACCCTTGAGCATCACAGGGTGAACGAGGTTACAAAAGGCTACAAAAAATAAATAAAATTATAAAAAAAAAAAGAGAAAAAGGGACAAAGTCCTGTGATACATTACGGCTGTTTCTGGAGGTTTTGTGATGACCCGCTTCAAGATCGTGAGGGGCTGCTGGAGATATTGGCCTCTGAAAGTTTAAGCTTGTGAAGCAGGTCTTTCCCTTCCTTGGGGTCCCTCACTGAGACTTGGTGGCCATTCACATCGATTATCAGTCGAAATGGAAACCCCCATTTGTATTTGTATCCATTGTCACGGAGAGTTTTGGTGATGTCCCTCATTTCTCTCCTCTTTATAATGGTGGAGGGGGCTAAATCCTGGAAGATCTGTAGCTGGGAGTCCTCGAATGAAATTCGAGGCAGTGATCTACTTGCAAATGAAATCTGATCCTTGGTTTTAAAAGAAAGGAATTTCAGTACGACATCTCGAGGAGGTTCCCCCTCTTTAGGCTTCGGGCGAAGTGCTCTGTGTGCCCGCTCAATGTGTAGGGGTTGATCTCCCAGAGTGGGGACCAATTTGCAAAATAGTCGAGTCAAATGGGATTCGAGGTCTCTGGGTGTGACGGACTCCGGAATCCTTGGTGTGAGATTCCGCTTTGGATTCTAAGGCGGTTGTGCGTGTGGAGAGTGAAGATAAATCTTTTCTTAGGTCCGCAAACAATTGTTGGAAATTGTTAGTGAGAGTTGTACTTAGTTCCATCATCATTGCCTGGATGTCATTTTTGGTGGCAAAGGAGGCGTCAGAGGGTACTGGGGTCCCGGTGGGATTCATCGGTGAGTTTGGCGGGGATTCTTGTGATTGGCCAGAAGCCGTACGGGAAAGGTGTTGCATTATGCCCTGTTGAGCGCCTTTTTTTATTTTGTTTTGTTGTTTAGACATGGTAGTGGGATTGAAGAACAGGCAATGAGCTTATATTAATCTGTGGAGGCTCCGGGTGAACAAGCATAGGGAGAGATTAAAATAGCATTGAAGTGACGCTGCTCACACAGGGCATGGGACAGATTCGGGGGACCACTTTGCAGTATCAAAGATGTGGGATTCGATAATGCTGAATCAAATGGTCATAGCTGTGAGAGGCCTCCAGGTGGCAGTAGCGTGTTAGAAAGGAGGAGCAGCTGCGATATTCTGGTACTTGTAAAAGGGATGAGGCTGTGAATTTACAAAGGATTGTGGAGGAAGGACAATTCTGTCTCTACCAAAGCAATGTCTCTGGAGTAGTAGGGATCTTTGTAGCAGGAATCATCTCCTGTGGGACACAATTGTGGATGCTGCTATGGTATAGGGGTTGCAGTCTTCATGTGTCTTATATTGGGCAGCTTCACTCAGAAGGGGTATGAGGCGTGGGTGTGAGAGCTAAATAAGAACCCCCAGTGCACGTTGCCTTGATGGCTTGTGGCAAGGCAGTGGGCACCGGACCAGCCTGACGCCACTTCCTCAGCTCTGTAGTCCACTGCTGGGTATCCTGCAGACCGGCAGCGGGTAGTGTGGCCTGTCCCCCGGTGGGTCTATATAGAGCCCGGCCCCTGGAGGGCTCAGCTGGTGCTTGGAGGGAAAGGCAGTACACTGAGGTGTTACCCCTGCTCCCCTATCCCCCCGCTGATCAGCCAGGTATGTGGAGCTGTGTGCACTGAACAGTGCTTCCCCACCCAAGATGGCCGCCGGACACGCAGCTCCAGATAGCCCAGCAGCTCTCACCTTTTCTGGGCTTCTCTCCTGAGAGTAATGAGGGTGGGCCCCAAGTTTATCAAATGGGTAAAAATGTTATACGCATCCCCCTCGGCGAGAATGGCGGTAAATGGACAAACATCACTTCCATTTTGTCTCCATAGGGGTACAAGGCAGGGGTGCCCGTTATCACCTGCCTTATTTGCTTTGGCCATAGAGCCCCTGGCTTGTATCCTGCGGGGACATCCTGGAATTAGGGGATTAAAAGCAGGGTCCACTACAGACGTAACAGCATTATATGCTGATGATTTATTAATTTTCGCCGCTGACGGCACACAAGCTGTGCCAATAGTGATGGAGGAGATAAAAAGGTATGGAGACCATTCAGGTTTTAGAGTAAATTGGAACAAGTCCAACATCTTCGCAATAAAGCAAGAGAACCGGGGTGTGTCCAATTTGGATACACCATTAAAATGGGCCCAAACTTTTAAGTACTTAGGAATTTGGATTGCTAGAGACCCTATGGAGTATCAGAGATTAAATCTGGATCCATTAATAATATACCTAACTAACAAAATCAAGGTATGGCGGAGGCTACCCTTGACAAATATGGGCAGAGTAAATTTAATTTCAATGGTAGTGCTTCCCAAATATTTATATGCTCTGCAACATGCACCACAGTATGTACCAGAATCCTTCTTCAGAAAAACAAACAGCCTGCTCTCCTCCTTTATATGGGGTAATTCGCGCCCCAAAATACAACTGGCGGCATTAATGAGGAAAAGGGATGGGGGAGGAATGGGTCTCCCGGACCTCAGATTATATTATATGGCAAGCCAATTGACGTCCTTAGTTGATTGGATGGGAACTACACCTCAGGACGAGGGGATTTATGACCTGTTGAGCCAGGAAGAAAGAGGGATAACCATGATACAAAAATTGGTAAAAGGGCAGGTAAATAGGAAAGAAGCTCCGATACTTACTCAAGCAGTAAAAATATGGAGGGAAGCGAACAATATTATGGAATTTACGGCTCTAGACATGGAGTATCCATTGGACATACCCCGGGGAACTAGGGAAACGAGAGAACATCAAATATCCCGGGCCTGGGGAAAATTGGGGAAAACCAGGCTGTGCCAAATCTATGATAACAGCAAGATTAAGTCATATAGTCAATTACAAGAAGAGTTCTCTGTTCCCACGGGCTATGCCATTAGATATCTCCAGTTAAGGAGTGTGATGGAGGTACAATTTAAGGAACATCCTCCGGTATTCGGGAACTCCCCAATTAAGAAAATGTTAAGAGAGAATAATAAACGGAAACTAACATCAAAACTATATAATATGTTGTTGCAGTCAAAAGTGGGGGAGATGGATGAGATGAGAGAAAAATGGGAGGGAGATCTAGGCCCTATAGGGACAGAGGAATGGACTGAGGCGAAGGCAGCAGTAGCGAAGGCAACAAACTCAATCAGAGTGCAGCAGGTGCAAATGTATGTGCTGCATCGGTCATATTTAACGCCGCTAAGGTTAATAAAGTTTGGAGGAAGAACCTTGGATAAATGCCCAAAATGCAAATTCTCCCAGGGAACCTTTTATCACCTGATCTGGGAATGCCCGCACGTGCAGGAGTTTTGGGTCAAGGTTAAGCAAACAATGAGAGACATGGGCATCAATGAAGAGTGGCTATCAGTCAATGCTGCCTGTTGGGTATATTTATGAGTAGTGGTATAAGTAGGAACACCAAAGCGTTGATTTTAAATATTTGTGCCCTAGCGAAAGTAATGATTGCAAGGACCTGGTTGGCCGATACAGGGCCAGATTATAAGAAGTGGGAATCGCTGGTGGACTATACAGCTTCACATGAAAGATACATATATATGCACAGGAACACTATTAGCAAGTATGAAAAAATATGGGGCACATGGGGCAAGGGAGCCTGACACTAAAACAGTATATTAGATTTAGTTAAACCAATTAAAGTAAACTCACGAAATATCACCAAAATATAATACAAAAAAGGGGGGGGGGAGGGGGGGAAGGGTTAAGTTACACATAGTAAAAGGTATACGTAGTAGAGCGCACAACTTATTAATTAAGAAGAGGTAGAAGAAGAAAGGAATAGAGAAGGGGAAGGGGTTAGGGATAATATAATTTTCACGCAGTAAGAGTAGAAGAATAAATAATTTATAAACACAATAACACTACACAGTTAGTACACATAATGTGAAGGGATAGTCCATCAGCGACGGAGCAGGCAAACATGACCCACATAAGGCCATGGACTGGAAGTTATAGGTTGGTCTCAGGGGTAGATAGAAGTATGATGGGTATAGGCAATGAGTCGTAGAGCTGTCCTAAGGTAGTACTCAACATACGGGATAAGGACACTAGGCTAAGAGCATGCAGAATGGGATAGGATGGAGGGGAAGAAAAATGTAGCTGGGCAATGTGGGAAGCTGGGATGTTATGTTATGTGTAGCTTGTTGTATTTTAAGATGTTAATCATTAAGCAAGTAAGTCATGGCGTACATATATGCAGGATAAAACACCCGGTTTAAAGGTATTTAAGGGCAAGATATGGGTGTACGCCTGATAAAATGTGATAATGTAACACTATAAGAGGATTGCTGTAATGGTTGAATTGTATGTGAAATGTACATGTATGTATTATAAAATTAATAAAACATATAAAAAAAAAAAAAAAAGGATTGTGGAGGAAGGACAATTCTGTCTCTACCAAAGCAATGTCTCTGGAGTAGTAGGGATCTTTGTAGCAGGAATCATCTCCTGTGGGACACAATTGTGGATGCTGCTATGGTATAGGGGTTGCAGTCTCCATGTGTCTTATATTGGGCAGCTTCACTCAGAAGGGGTATGAGGCGTGGGTGTGAGAGCTAAATAAGAACCCCCAGTGCACGTTGCCTTGATGGCTTGTGGCAAGGCAGTGGGCACCGGACCAGCCTGACGCCACTTCCTCAGCTCTGTAGTCCACTGCTGGGTATCCTGCAGACCAGCAGCGGGTAGTGTGGCCTGTCCCCCGGTGGGTCTATATAGAGCCCGGCCCCTGGAGGGCTCAGCTGGTGCTTGGAGGGAAAGGCAGTACACTGAGGTGTTACCCCTGCTCCCCTATCCCCCCGCTGATCAGCCAGGTATGTGGAGCTGTGTGCACTGAACAGTGCTTCCCCACCCAAGATGGCCGCCGGACACGCAGCTCCAGACAGCCCAGCAGCTCTCACCTTTTCTGGGCTTCTCTCCTGGGGATCGGTAGGTCTGTGGGTGTCCAGGGGGGTCCCCACTGGTGGGGGAGGGTGCCGCTGATCCTCCTGGGGTCTCCTGGGCGCCGCAGGGGGGAACGCAGGCGGCGCGTTCGTCGTGGAGCCCGAATCCCGGCCCGGTCTCCAAATCTAGTCCCCGGCTTCTGTGCTGCGCTAGGCCGCAGTCCGCAGAAGCCGTTAAAATGGCTCCCCGACTCCGCAGCACACAGCGCTGGGCTTCTCCTGGCTTGGGGAGTGTGATCCACTGGCCAGAGGCTGCAAAAAAATTATTCCACAGCCTCCAAAGTTAGTGAGCAGCGGGAGCTGTGAGTATGAGCAGCTTGTCAGCTTCCCGGTCAGGCCACTGGTAGAGGATGTTTAATATGCAGAGGAGGGGTGTATAGTGGAGTGGGCTTATTATTTGTAATTTTCTGGTGGGAGGACAGCTTGCTTGTCTGCATATATCTCCAGTTCCCAGAAATATATTACTTAGATTTTAATGGAATTAAAAACTAGAGAATCCCACCTACCAAATGGTATTGGGGACTAGGGGATCAGAGTTCAGGAGGCAGAGCAATATGCCCACGAGTATATAATACTACATATCAGGTGTGTGGAGCTGGAGCAGTAACCCGCTGCTGGAAGGCTGATATCTCTGGTTCTAAGAACAGAAGAGACAAGCTCCTATTGTCCATCAAAGGTGGAGAGTCCCAGATTTTGGAATATACCCTCAGAAAAACTCTAACTCAGACAGAACCTGAAATATCTGACTGGGAAGAGCAATTAACAGGCTTGGATGGGGACCACTGCTTTGAAGTCAGATATCTCCGGTTCCCAAGGGCCGATTTTTAAAATTCTTATACCCATGGAAAGAGGGGACCCTCAGCTTTCAGCCTAGGGCCCTTAGACTCCTGGGGGGGTTTCTGGGTACTCAGAAACCCCCCCCCCCCCTGCGTGCGCTACTGGACTGCCCACTTATAAAGGTCTTTTGCACTAAGGTACAGCAAGCTTTGGACTCCACGGGTATAGCCCCTAATATCTTGACACCTAAACCATGCGTGCTGGGAGCTGCTGATGAGGGGGCTTTGCTTGGGGCGGATTTACTGTACGTTCTAAATGTGTGTGCACTGGCTAAGGTCATCATTGCCCGCTCCTGGATGGCCTCCACGGGCCCTGACTTCTCCACCCTTCGGGCTTTGATCAATTCCACAATCAACCATGAACGATATGTCTATATGAGCAGAAAGGCAAGTGTTACATATGAAAATATTTGGTCTAGGCGGATGGAATCTACTTATTATCCACGAGAGGGAGCTGTTTAGGAGTGCAGACCATTTGTTATCGGGCAGACAGTTGCTTATGAACGTAGGCAGCTATAGACATTTGGGGTATGATAAATGGCTGGGTTGCAATGAGCTCATCTACCCTAGCAATGTACCAATCGAGTAAGTTAATCTTGGTTCTGTAATGTCTTATATATTTGGCTACATCTGTCACTCAAAGTGTGTCTGGAGCTATAACCCTGGGTGGAGCCTCTGACTCACATGACAGAACCAGCCCAGTGAGCCCACAGACAGTGCCAGACACCCTCTGCCTCTCCATGTTACACAGCAAAGACACAGCTACACACCAGACACACCAGGTGAGCGCCCCACACCTCCATACCTCCCAACATGACCCTCTCCAGGAGGGACAGAATGCTCTGTTTGTGGACTTCCATCTTAATTTATGATTGTCATCACCTGTCATTTTAAACAGGGTAATTGATAAGAAAGGTGTTTAAGCACAGGTGATGGTAATCCATAAATTAAGAAGAAAGTCCAGAAACAGAGCAATGTGTCCCTCCTGGAGAGGGTCATGTTGGGTATGCACCTTCCCCCCCCCCCCCCCCCCATTCACGGCATCCCCACGATTAAATGGCACATGCAAAACACTGACATGGCTATGGTCGACAATGAAAAAGGTTGACAAGATTTATTTTTCACTTTTTCAATGTTTTCATATTCATTCTCATGTGTTGACATGGACACCAATGAAGTGCCACACTTATGTCAACATTTACATGTGTTGACCTTTCTGTGTTGATTTTTTTCTTGTGGCGATTCGCGGCACCCCCCACGACCCCACTCCCGCGATTTGCAGCACACCCCCCGCAATTCGCGGCACCCCCGGTTACTCCCGTGATTCGCGGTCCCACCCCGTGACACCCCCCCTCCTGCAATTCGCGGCACCCCGCGACCCCCCCTCCCACAATTCGCGCCAACCCCCCGGGCCCCCCCCTCCCGCGGTTCACGGTGCCCCAAGACCCCCCCTACCGCGATTCCCCACCCCTGACCCCCCCTCCTGTCATTGCGGCAACCCCCCACCCCCGCGACCCACCCTCCCGCGATTCACTGCAACCCCCTGCGCCCCATCCCACGATTCGCAGCACCCACACCCCCCCCCGCGACCCATCCTCCCGCAATTCACGGCATCCACCCACGACCCCTCCTCCCGTGATTCGCGGACACCCCTCACCTCCTCCCTCCCCCACCCCCGCGGGTGATTCACGGCAACCCCAGGATTAAATGGCACATGCAAAATACTGGCAAGGCTATGGTCGACAATGAAAAAGGTTGACATGAGTTTTTGAAGATTTATTTTTCTTTTTTGAATGTTTTCATATTCATTCTCATGTGTCGACATGGACACCGATGAAGTGCCACGCTTATGTCAACATTTACATGTGTTGAACTTTCTGTGTTGATTTTTTATTGTAGCAATATTTTTCCAGTGACAACTATGAACTATGTGCACGTCAACCTACACATCATCAACCAATTCTTTGTATAATATATAACACCTGTTCTGTTTTACTGTAGGTGTTTTAAGTCAGACCTTTTACTGCTACTATTACTGTTTATGTAAATGCATTCTGAATGACAGCAACATCCTACCATCCTTCTCCAAGAATATATAACCAACTAGGTGATTCATCGCGCCCCGTGCCCCCCCCCCCCCTCCCGCAATTCACGGCCCCCCCGCGCACCCCCCCTCCCGCGATTCGCAACACCCCCCTCCCGCAATTCACGCCCCCTCCCACGCTTTGTGGACCCCCGCCCTCTCCCGCGATTCGCGGACACCTGCGCCCCCTCCCTCCCTTGATTCACGGCACCCCCCGCGCCCCTCCCACAATTCACGGCACCCCTAAGCCCCTCTTTAGTCCCCGTATACTCACACACCCCTATCACTACCCAGCTTCCTGCTCTCCTGCACCGTAACTTCCACCACTGGGGAGTCGCTGACGCTGTTTGGCCCACATGCCCCTATCATGCCTCATAGCCCAGTCTCCTGCTCTCATGCACCCGAACTCCCACCCAGTAGGAGGAGACACTGACTAAGGGCCACCATCCTGTACTCCTGTGCTGCCATGCTGGACCCTCACCCACTGGCAGAAGCAGCACAGTATCTCCCACCCTCCTCTTTAGTCCCCCTTATGCCCACACACCCCTATCACTACCCAGCCTCCTGTTTGCCTGTGTCGTGACCTCCGCCAGTGGGGAGCCGCTGACTCAGAAACACCCTACTATACTATTGCACACACACACCTAAACAACATGCACACACAGTCCCCCCCCCACACCCACAAATGTCACTGTACCATCCACACTATCAATGTACATCTTACTCTGTAACCGCTTTTTTATTAAACAAAACAATACACACCCCCTTCCACATCATATGCTCTCTATTTAACACATTTCACCTATAACTCAAGTTGCAATACAGGCCATCTTTCATACAATTCTAACCATCTTTCTCATATACAAATGTTCACAAATTAAGGGGGCGCAGCCCCTTACGACGGTGTGAAGAGCCCCCGTAGGGCGCGATGAATCACCTAGTATATATATATATATATATATATATATATATATATATATATATATATATACACACACACACACACAAGGTGACCAACTTTTTTACAATGAAATGGAGCTCCCCCTGTACCAAGTCCTAACTGCAAAAAAGATCAGCGGCATTCAGCGCTACCTGCTCCACCTTGCCACGGCCCGGCCAACGCAAGCCGCAGCACATCCACTGAGGATGAAGCTGCGCTCCCTTAACCCTCCTGGCTGGCTTCCAGCAGTCCCGTGATTCGTGGAAATTTAGGGGGCATGGCCTAATGCCGTGAAATGCCCACGCCCATAAGAGGCCCCCAACGACTGCTGTAATGAGGTATGGTCATCCCCACTCTCTTTACGAAGCTGTCTAACTTCCCCCCTCTCTCTTTTTCTAACGTTGTCCCATCCCCCTCTATCTGCTGCTATCTCCTACCCCTCTCTGGCGCAGTCTCATATCCCTCTCTGACGCTGTCTACTACTCCTCTATGACTGTCTCCCCCCTCTCTGACGCTCTCTCCTCCCCCTCTCTGACACTGTCTATTACCCCTCTCTGATGCTGTCTACTACTCCTCTATGACTCTGTCTCCCCCCTCTCTGATGCTCTCTACTACTCCTCTATGACTCTGTCTCATCGCCCTCTCTGACGCTGTCTACTACTCCTCTATGACGCTGTCTCCTCGCCCTCTCTGACGCTGTCTACTACTCCTCTATGACGCTGTCTCCTCGCCTTCTCTGACGCTGTCTACTACTCCTCTATGACGCTGTCTCCTCGCCCTCTCTGACGCTGTCTACTACTCCTCTATGAGGCTGTCTCCTCGCCCTCTCTGACGCTGTCTACTACTTCTCTCTGACGCTGTCTCCTCGCCCTCTCTGACGCAGTCTACTACTCCTCTACGACGCTGTCATCTCGCTCTCTTTGACGCTGTCTACTACTCCTCTCTGACGCTGTCTACTACTCCTCTATTAAGCTGTCTCCTCGCCCTCTCTGATGCTATTTCCTTCTGCTCTTACTCTGATCCTGTCACCTCGCCCTCTTTCTCTGATGCTGTCTCCTCCACCTTTTTGTCTGACGTTATCTCCATTCACCTCTATGACGATGTCTCCGCCCCTCTCTCTCTCTGACCCCTTCTACTTCCCCCTATCTCTGATGCCATCTCCTCCCCCCTGTCTCTGACGCCATCTCCTCCCCCTCTCTCTCTGATGCCATCTCCTCCCCCCTCTCTGTATCTTGCTACCATAATGCTGGGTACACACTAAAGCAATTGTCGTGGGAGAACGATAAAGTACTTACATGCTGACCGATATCGTTCACAATATCAGTCAGTGATGTCACCCGCCCCCTGCTCCGTACATGCAGCCTCTGACAATACTGTTAGATTGAGCTGCATGTACAGACAACAGACATTGCACATCTTTAACGATATTGACCGTACAACCTCAATGATATTCATGCGATATCGGTATATCGCATGAATATGCACGAGCATATTGTCACCGATAAATCGCCCAGTGTGTACCCAGCGTAGGGGACTTGTAGTGACAATGTGGGGGGAAATTTACTGAGACGGGAGTTGTATTTCACATGTGATGTTGCTATGGCAACCAAAATCCATAAAAGCCTATAGCAACATCCCATGTGAAATACAACTCTCATTTTAGTAAATTATCCCCTGTGTGTGTGTGGGGGGCCCTTCTCAAGAGTTTGCTATGGGGCCCAAAGCGTCCTAGTTATGCCCCTAGGTATTAGGGGGGCAGTCAACATTAGTTTTGCCTAGGATGCCAAGAAACTGGCTCTGACACCTGGTATTATACTGGGCCTGTGTGAGTAGAACGGGTTGGGATCATTTGGTCGACACCCATTAGGTCGACATGGGAAAAGGTTGACATGGGTCTAGGTCGACATGGTTCTAGTTTGAAAGGTCAATAGTTTGACAGGTCATTAGTTCGACAATGTCTATGTCGACAGTCAAAAGGTCAACATGGGGTTTTTCACTGTTTTTTTTTCCTGAATGTCAACACAGTCGACATGGACACAGTTTCAAGTGCACCGCATCCCCTCGCATCGCTCGCTATGCATCGGCCACGGTGCACATTATTTTATTCTCCCTCCACGCCCTAGTGGATGGTAGGGCATTAAATACCGCCTGTCAGCAAATGTCGGCTCGAAATACAGCGAAAAATCCCATGTCGACCTATTGACTGTAGACCTAGACATTGTCGAACTAATGACCTGTCGAACTAGTGACCTTTTGACCTAGAACTATGTCGACCTAGACCTATGTCGACCTAATGGTGTCGACCATCATGCTGTAGACCAAATGACCGCATCCAAGTAGAACAGCAGCTCCCCTGTAAGTGCTCTTATGGCTCACACCCAGCAATCACTACTATGCTGTTACTAGCAGTATAATACCTGGGGTCACCTGGTGCCAGCTGCAGCACTCTCCCTCCTGCCTGCCATGCGCACACCAGGAAGGAACGTTTCCCTGGTAACACACCTCCTCCCACTCTGACCCACACAGGAAATACACTTTGGTTACAGCTGCGGGGAATATTGGAGCTGAGTACAAACCACAAGAAAATGGCCGCCGCTATATGAGGACACACATTGAGACATCACTACAGGAATGGTTGAAGCGGCAATTGCATTCCGAGAATGCACAGAGAGAGTTCTGAGAAGTGCGGTCATCGGTAGTGGATAGATTCAGTAACTAAATACGACGCCTAGTAAGGCTCCATAAAGAATGTCCCCTGTTTCAGGGAGCGGCGGACATTTTTCAGAAGACCAATACCCGCGCTCAGTCAGTGGCGTAGGGATGGACATCGGAAGCCAACCATCAAATGATGGCAGTGCTTCCACCATTGAAACTTTCGATGCGATGGTAACTAACCATCGAATCAAAAGTATTCGATGGTGAAAACTAGTTATATGACTAGTGCATGCGCAAAAGCCTGTATTGCCATTTGTAAGGTAGTAATTGAGTTTGGTGGCAGGGCCCAGGCTCTGAGCAACATATTACTTTATCATTGGACATTGTGTGTATAATATACATATATAATATTCACACAATGCCCAATGATGAAGTAGTATATTAATTTTGTACACATTATTAACACTTTAACAGCAAGTAATCAAAATGTAATAAAATTAGATAAATTGTAAACTAACTCGTTTTAGGTTTCACTATTTTTCCAGATAGGAAAATGTCTATTTATTAAGGCAAGTGTAACTACACACACACACAAATAAGGGAGATGACGGTATAGTGGTCATCACATCATTTATATGGTGAGATAAATATTGCAATGAGCAGGGCTGGCTCTACCATTAGGCAGCTGCCTAGGGTTCCAGGATCTGTGGGGGCACCACTATAATGCTACACACTAGGCGATTCTAGCTTCCACCGTCAGCTATATGGTCGCTCAGTGACCATATTGCCGGTGATACCTAGCGACCTTCGCCGTGTGTGCGCTCCCACCGCAGCCCAGCGACGGTCGCAGGAACTTGCTAGAATCGCTGGTCCCCAGTAAAATACTGATAGCGACCAATCGCTAGTGACCAGGTCACGTAATATAAAAAATAGTTCACTATATATAAAAACAGTTAAGGTGCCCCTACACTGAGGCGATTTGGTCCGATTGTGGCCAATTGCGACCAATCGACCCCTTAAATCGGACCAAATCGCCTCTCCCTGACATGCTGTTGGGTCCCGTGCGCATCGGACCCGACCAGGTGCTCAGACCGGCAGGCAGCCACCCGTTCCTCCTGGCGGTGAGGCGGGTGGGAAGCAGGGAAGCATGCAATCTATCACAACGGATCGCATGCGTTCCTGCCGCCGGGAAGGTCCCTGCAGGCTGTCCTGTGTCCGTACACTGCTGCGAGATGTCACAGCAGTGTATGGGCACCTTTATCTTGGTTCATTCCACTGGTACCCCAGGACTGTGTATATTGTTCCTCACTATCTCACTATATTCACAGAAACAGACAATCTCTGACCAACACTTCACTGATGATCATATAGTGGTTGCTGCCTGGTAATACTAATGCAGTATATTAATGAGTGTTGTATGTGACTGACATTCACAAATATCTGTAGCTAGTTGTATTGTGTACCTATTATTATTATTGTAGCCTGCCTGAGCTGGTATAACATTCAGTGACGTCACTGTCTCCTCCTCTCTGAATCCTCCAGAGCTCAGTGTGTCTGTGAAATTTGCTGCTGTTTGAGTGACTGGTGCTGCAGGGTGAGGTTTGTGCTCTGATTGGCTCTCTGAGTCAGGGAGAGCCAATCAGAACTAGCAGTGGGCCCTGTTGCCTAGCAGCTACAGCAACCATAGAGAGGGAGAGGGAGGGAAGCAGAGAGAAAGTCAGACAGCCTCCAACGAACCTAGGAAGTTTCCCTGACACAGACACAGCAGCCAGGGGAGGCATAGCTTTTGGGAATTACAAAAAATAAGCCACCATCGGTACACCATCGAATGATTAGCATTCGATGGTGACAAACATCGGAAGGTCACCATTAAATGGTAAAAACACTAACATCGAAAGAAAAACATCGATGTTTCCGAAACATCGACCATCGATGTCCATCCCTACAGTGGCGTCAGCAGCTCGGCTCCCCTGGTCCTGCTGGGGCAGCGCTGCTGATCGTACCTGAGGCCTCTCACTTCCAGCAGCCGCGGTGATTAAGTTACGGGGGACCGAGAGAAGACATTGCTGTATCTGATAGCAGGTGATGGTATTGTGCTGCCCTGGTGTTATTATACAGGCGGAGCAGCCTGTGGTGTCCTGTTATACAGGGGGGAGCAGCATGTGGTGTCCTGTTATACAGGGGGGAGCAGCATGTGGTGTCCTGTTATACAGGGGGGAGCAGCATGTGGTGTCCTGTTATACAGGGGGGAGCAGCATGTGGTGTCCTGTTATACAGGGGGGAGCAGCATGTGGTGTCCTGTTATACGGGGGGGGGGGAGCAGCATGTGGTGTCCTGTTATACAGGGGGGAGCAGCTTGTGGTGTCCTGTTATACAGGGGGGAGCAGCTTGTGGTGTCCTGTTATACAGGGGGGAGCAGCTTGTGGTGTCCTGTTATACAGGGGGGAGCAGCTTGTGGTGTCCTGTTATACAGGGGGGAGCAGCTTGTGGTGTCCTGTTATACAGGGGGGAGCAGCTTGTGGTGTCCTGTTATACAGGGGGGAGCAGCTTGTGGTGTCCTGTTATACAGGGGGGAGCAGCTTGTGGTGTCCTGTTATACAGGGGGGAGCAGCTTGTGGTGTCCTGTTATACAGGGGGGAGCAGCTTGTGGTGTCCTGTTATACAGGGGGGAGCAGCTTGTGGTGTCCTGTTATACAGGGGGGAGCAGCTTGTGGTGTCCTGTTATACAGGGGGGAGCAGCTTGTGGTGTCCTGTTATACAGGGGGGAGCAGCTTGTGGTGTCCTGTTATACAGGGGGGAGCAGCTTGTGGTGTCCTGTTATACAGGGGGGAGCAGCTTGTGGTGTCCTGTTATACAGGGGGGAGCAGCTTGTGGTGTCCTGTTATACAGGGGGGAGCAGCTTGTGGTGTCCTGTTATACAGGGGGGAGCAGCTTGTGGTGTCCTGTTATACAGGGGGGAGCAGCTTGTGGTGTCCTGTTATACAGGGGGGAGCAGCTTGTGGTGTCCTGTTATACAGGGGGGAGCAGCTTGTGGTGTCCTGTTATACAGGGGGGAGCAGCTTGTGGTGTCCTGTTATACAGGGGGGAGCAGCTTGTGGTGTCCTGTTATACAGGGGGGAGCAGCTTGTGGTGTCCTGTTATACAGGGGGGAGCAGCTTGTGGTGTCCTGTTATACAGGGGGGAGCAGCTTGTGGTGTCCTGTTATACAGGGGGGAGCAGCTTGTGGTGTCCTGTTATACAGGGGGGAGCAGCTTGTGGTGTCCTGTTATACAGGGGGGAGCAGCTTGTGGTGTCCTGTTATACAGGGGGGAGCAGCTTGTGGTGTCCTGTTATACAGGGGGGAGCAGCTTGTGGTGTCCTGTTATACAGGGGGGAGCAGCTTGTGGTGTCCTGTTATACAGGGGGGAGCAGCTTGTGGTGTCCTGTTATACAGGGGGGAGCAGCTTGTGGTGTCCTGTTATACAGGGGGGAGCAGCTTGTGGTGTCCTGTTATACAGGGGGGAGCAGCTTGTGGTGTCCTGTTATACAGGGGGGAGCAGCTTGTGGTGTCCTGTTATACAGGGGGGAGCAGCTTGTGGTGTCCTGTTATACAGGGGGGAGCAGCTTGTGGTGTCCTGTTATACAGGGGGGAGCAGCTTGTGGTGTCCTGTTATACAGGGGGGAGCAGCTTGTGGTGTCCTGTTATACAGGGGGGAGCAGCTTGTGGTGTCCTGTTATACAGGGGGGAGCAGCTTGTGGTGTCCTGTTATACAGGGGGGAGCAGCTTGTGGTGTCCTGTTATACAGGGGGGAGCAGCTTGTGGTGTCCTGTTATACAGGGGGGAGCAGCTTGTGGTGTCCTGTTATACAGGGGGGAGCAGCTTGTGGTGTCCTGTTATACAGGGGGGAGCAGCTTGTGGTGTCCTGTTATACAGGGGGGAGCAGCATGTGGTGTCCTGTTATACAGGGGGGAGCAGCATGTGCTGTCCTGTTATACAGGGGGCGCAGCCTATGGTGTGCTGTTATACAGGTGGAGCGGCCTATGGTGTCCTGTTATGCAAGGGGAGAGGCTTGCGGCATCCTCCTATGCAGGGGTTGCGGCCTGCGGCGTCCTGTTTACAGGAGGAGAAGTGTCCTGTTATACGGGGGGAGCATCCTGCGGGTTCCTGTTATACGGGGGGAGCGTCCTGCGGGTTCCTGTTATACGGGGGGAGCGGCCTGTTGTACAGTTAGGGGAAGCGGATTTCTTATACAGGGGGGCATGGCTTGTGGCGTCCTGTTTATACAGGGGATGAGCAGCCTGCAGCATCATTTTATCCAGAGGAGAGAGGCCTGTTACATGGGGGGGAGCGGCCTGTGGCTGACTGTTAAACAGGGGAGAGCGGCCTGTTTGTTATACAGGGGTGGAGAGGCCTGTGGTGGACTGTCATACAGGGGGGTATCCTGTTATACAGGGGGAGCGGCCTGCGACATCCTGTTTATGCAGGGGGAGTGTTCTGTGGCATTCTGTTTATACGGTTGTGGTGTCATCATACCCTCCAACTGTACCGATTTTGCCGGTACAGTACCGTTTTTTAACAGTCTGTACCGGCAAAATCAGTTTGTACCTAATGTACCGGGTTTTTTTGTTTCCTTCTTTGTTTTCCTATTCCTCCTCCGCTCCTGGCTGTTCCAATCCTGTGCGCGCTGCCCTGCACCAGCTCTCCCCCGCACCAGCTCTCCCCCTCCGTTCTCATGAGTGCATTGCGGGCATGGTGTCATGACATCAGGCACCAGCACCGCACCCTGCGCACTCAAGGGAAGGATGTCTTTGTGCCCTCACTGTCTGCGCAGGCAGAGAACTGAGCGAGGGCGCAAATCTCTGTGAGGGAGAGAGGGGTGCGGTGGCCAGTCCCGGCACGCATGGGAGTGCTCAGTGCAGCAAGTAGGTGCCATCTAGACTACAGGTCGCCGTCCGGAGTCTGACACACATTGGAGTGCAGCAAGTAGGTGCACTAAATCACTCCAGCTGTGTCTGCTATATCCAGCATCGTGTCGCACCTGTTGGCCTGCAGCTCATGTCGCATGGTGGCTTGGTGGGCTGCTGGTATATTAAATAAGTATATTTAATACTAGGTGATTCATTGCGCCCTACGGGCGCTCTTCACACCGTCGTAAGGGGCTGCGCCCCCTTAATTTGTGAACATTTGCATATGAGAAAGATGGTTAGAATTGTATGAAAGATGCCTGTATTGCAACTTGAGTTATAGGTGAAATGTGTTAAATAGAGAGCATATGATGTGGAAGGGGGTGTGTATTGTTTTGTTTAATTAAAAAGCGGTTACAGAGTAAGATGTACATTGATAGTGTGGATGGTACAGTGACATTTGTGGGTGTGGGGGGGGCTGTGTGTGCGTGTTGTTTAGGTGTGTGTGTGCAATAGTATAGTAGGGTGTTTCTGAGTCAGCGGCTCCCCACTGGTGGAGGTCACGACACAGGAAAACAGGAGGCTGGATAGTGATAGGGGTGTGTGGGAATAAGGGGGACTAAAGAGGAGGGTGGGAGATACTGTGCTGCTTCTGCCAGTGGGTGAGGGTCCAGCGTGGCAGTACAGGATGGTGGCTCTTAGTCAGTGTCTACTCCTACTGGGTGGGAGTTCGGGTGCATGAGAGCAGGAGGCTGGGCTATGAGGCATGATAGGGGCATGTGGGCAAAACAGCGTCAGCGACTCCCCAGTGGTGGAAGTTACGGTTCAGGAGAGCAGGAAGCTGGGTAGTGATAGGGGTGTGTGAGTATACGGGGGACTAAAGAGGGGTTTAGGGGTGCCGTGAATTGCGGGAGGGGCGCAGGGGGTGCCGTGAATCAAGGGAGGGAGGGGGCGCTGGTGTCGGCGAATCGCGGGAGAGGGCGGGGGTCCGCAAAGCGTGGGAGGGGGCGTGAATTGCGCGAGGGGGGGGTGCGCGGGGGGTCCGTGAATTGCGGGAGGGGGGGGGGGCACGGGGCGCGATGAATCACCTAATTGGTTATATATTCTTGTAGAAGGATGGTAGGATGTTGCTGTCATTCAGAATGCATTTACATAAACAGTAATAGTAGCAGTAAAAGGTCTGACTTAAAACACCTACAGTAAAACAGAACAGGTGTTATATATTATACAAAGAATTGGTTGATGATGTGTAGGTTGACGTGCACATAGTTCATAGTTGTCACTGGAAAAAAATTGCTACAAGAAAAAATCAACACAGAAAGTTCAACACATGTAAATGTTGACATAAGTGTGGCACTTCATCGGTGTCCATGTCGACACATGAGAATGAATATGAAAACATTCAAAAAAAGAAAAATAAATCTTCAAAAACTCATGTCAACCTTTTTCATTGTCGACCATAGCCGCGCCAGTGTTTTTCATGTGCCATTTAATCCTGGGGTTGCCGTGAATCACGCGCGGGGGTGGGAGAGGGAGGAGGTGAGGGGTATCCGCGAATCACGGGAGGAGGGGTCGTGGGTGGATGCCGTGAATTGCGGGAGGAGGGGTCTTGGGGGGGTGTGTGGGTGCCGCGAATCGTGGGATGGGGGGGCGCGGGGGGTTGCAGTGAATCGCGGGAGGGTGGGTCGCAGGGGCGGGGGGTTGCCGCAATGACAGGAGGGGGGTCAGGGGTGGGGAATCGCGGTGGGGGGCACCGTGAACCGCGGTAGGGGGGGTCGTGGGGGGCACCATGAACCGCGGGAGGGGGGGCCCGGGGGTTGGCGCGAATTGCAGGAGGGGGGTTGTCTCCGCGAATCGCGGGAGTCACCGGGGGTGCCGCGAATTGCGGGGGTGTGCTGCAAATCGCGGGGGGTGCCGCGAATAGCCACAAGAAAAAAAATCAAGAAAGGTCAACACATGTAAATGTTGACATAAGTGTGGCACTTCATTGGTGTCCATGTCGACACATGAGAATGAATATGAAAACATTGAAAAACATCGACCATAGCCATGTCAGTGTTTTGCATGTGCCATTTAATCGTGGGGATGCCGTGAATGGGGGGGGGGGAGGGAGGTGCATACCCAATATGACCCTCTCCAGGACTCTGTTTCTGTACTTTCTTCTTAATTTATGGATTACCATCACCTGTGCTTAAACACCTTTCTTATCAATTACCCTGTTTAAAATGACAGGTGATGACAATCATAAATTAAGATGGAAGTCCACAAACAGAGCATTCTGTCCCTCCTGGAGAGGGTCATGTTGGGAGGTGTGGGGCACTCACCTGGTGTGTCTGGTGTGTAGCTGTGTCTTTGCTGTGTAACATGGAGAGGAAGAGGGTGTCTGGCACTGTCTGTGGGCTCACTGGGCTGGTTCTCTGTCATGTGAGTCAGAGGCTCCACCCCGGGTTATATCTCCAGACACACTTTGAGTGACAGATGTAGCCAAATATATAAGAGATATATAACACCTGTTCTGTTTTACTGTAGGTGTTTTAAGTCAGACCTTTTACTGCTACTATTACTGTTTATGTAAATGCATTCTGAATGACAGCAACATCCTACCATCCTTCTACAAGAATATATAACCAACTAGGTGATTCATCACGCCCCGTGCCCCCCCCCTCCCGCAATTCACGCACCCCCCTCCCGCGATTTGCAACCCCCCCTCACGCAATTCACGCCCCCTCCCACGCTTTGCGGACCCCCGCCCTCTACCGCGATTCGCCGACACCTGCGCCCCCCCCCTCCCTTGATTCACGGCACCCCCCGCAATTCACGGCACCCCTAAGCCCCTCTTTAGTCCCCCGTATACTCACACACCCCTATCACTACCCAGCTTCCTGAACCGTAACTTCCACCACTGGGGAGTCGCTGACGCTGTTTTGCCCACATGCCCCTATCATGCCTCATAGCCCAGCCTCCTGCTCTCATGCACCCGAACTCCCACCCAGTAGGAGGAGACACTGACTAAGGGCCACCATCCTATACTCCTGTACTGCCACGCTGGACCCTCACCCACTGGTAGAAGCTGAACAGTATCTCCCACCCTCCTCTTTAGTCCCCCTTATGCCCACACACCCCTATCACTACCCAGCCTCCTGTTTTCCTGTGTCGTGACCTCCGCCAGTGGGGAGCCGCTGACTCAGAAACACCCTACTATACTATTGCACACACACACCTAAACAACATGCACACACAGCCCCCCCCCCACACCCACAAATGTCACTGTACCCTTCACACTATCAATGTACATCTTACTCTGTAACCGCTTTTTAATTAAACAAAACAATACACACCCCCTTCCACATCATATGCTCTCTATTTAACACATTTCACCTATAACTCAAGTTGCAATACAGGCCATCTTTCATACAATTCTAACCATCTTTCTCATATACAAATGTTCACAAATTAAGGGGGCGCAGCCCCTTACGACGGTGTGAAGAGTGCCCGTAGGGCGCGATGAATCACCTAGTATCTATAGTAATAATACAGGGGCGTGACTGGGGAGGTGAGGGGATCTGGGAGTGTCACTGTGACCTCACTTATATCTATAGTAATAATACAGGGGCGTGACTGGGGAGGTGAGGGGATCTGGGAACGTCACTGTGACATCACATATATCTATAGTAATGATACAGGGACATGACTGTGGAGGTGAGGGGGTCCGGGAGTGTCACTGTGACCTTATATATCTATAGTAATAATACAAGGACGTGTCTGGGGAGGTGAGGGGATCTGGGAGCGTCACTGTGACATCACTTATATCTTTAGTAATAATACAGGGACGTGACTGGGGAGGTGAGGGGATCTGGGAACGTCACTGTGACATCACTTATATCTATAGTAATAATACAGCGACGTGACTAGGGAGGTGAGGGGATCTGGGAAAGTCACTGTGACATCACTTATATCTATAGTAATAATACAGGGACGTGACTGGAGGTGAGGAGATCTGGGAGTGTCACTGTGACATCACTTACATCTATAGTAATAATACAGGGACGTGACTGGGGTGGTGAGGGGATCTGGGAGTGTCACTGTGACATCACTTATGTCTATAGTAATAATACAGGGACGTGACTGGGGAGGTGAGGGGATCTGGGAGCGTCACTGTGACATCACATATATCTATAGTAATGATACAGGGACATGACTGTGGAGGTGAGGGGGCCTGGGAGTGTCACTGTGACCTCATATATATCTATAGTAATAATACAGGGAGGTGAGGGGATCTGGGAGCGTCACTGTGACATCACTTATATCTATAGTAATAATACAGGGACGTGACTGGGGAGGTGAGGGGATCTGGGAACGTCACTGTGACATCACTTATATCTATAGTAATAATACAGGGATGTGACTGTGGAGGTGAGGAGATCTGGGAGTGTCACTGTGACATCACTTACATCTATAGTAATAATACAGGGACGTGACTGGGGTGGTGAGGGGATCTGGGAAGGTCACTTATATCTATAGTAATAATACAGGGACGTGACTGGGGAGATGAGGGGATCTGGGAGTGTCACTGTGACGTCACCTATATCTATAGTAATAATACAGGGACGTGACTGGGGAGGTGAGGGGATCTGGGAGTATCACTGTGACATCACTTATATCTATAGTAATACAGGGACGTGACTGGGGAGGTGAGGGGATCTGGGAGTGTCACTGTGACATCACATATATATCTATAGTAATAATACAGGGACGTGACTGGGGTGGGGAGGGGATCTGGGTGCGTCACTGTGACCCCATATATATCTATAGTAATAATACAGGGACGTGACTGGGGAGGTGAGGGGATCTCGGAGCGTCAGTGTGACATCACTTATATCTATAGTAATGTCCAGGGATGTGACTGGGGAGGTGAGGGGATCTGGGAGCATCACTGTGATATCACTTATATCTATAGTAATATTACAGGGACGTGACTGGGGAGGTGAGGGGATCTGGGAGTGTCACTGTGACGTCACTTATATCTATAGTAATAATACAGGGACGTGACTGGGGAGGTGAGGGGATCTGGGAGTGTCACTGTGACATCACTTATATCTATAGTAATAATACAGGGACGTGACTGGGGAGGTGAGGGGATCTGGGAGTGTCACTGACATCCCGTATATCTATAGTAATAATACAGGGACGTGACTGGGGAGGTGAGGGGATCTGGGAGTGTCACTGTGACATCACTTATATCTATAGTAATAATACAGGGACGTGACTGGGGAGGTGAGGGGATCTGGGAGTGTCACTGTGACATCACTTATATCTATAGTAATAATACAGGGATGTGACTGGGGAGGTGAGGGGATCTGGGAGCGTCACTGTGACGTCACTTATATCTATAGTAATAATACAGGGACCTGACTGGGGAGGTGAGGGGATCTGGGAGCGTCACTGTGACATCACTTATATCTATAGTAATAATACAGGGATGTGACTGTGGAGATCTGGGAGTGTCACTGTGACATCACTTACATCTATAGTAATAATACAGGGACGTGACTGGGGTGGTGAGGGGATCTGGGAACGTCACTTATATCTATAGTAATAATACAGGGACGTGACTGGGGAGATGAGGGGATCTGGGAGTGTCACTGTGACGTCACCTATATCTATAGTAATAATACAGGGACGTGACTGGGGAGGTGAGGGGATCTGGGAGCGTCACTGTGACGTCACCTATATGTTTAGTAATAATACAGGGAGGTGAGGGGATCTGGGAGTATCACTGTGACATCACTTATATCTATAGTAATACAGGGACGTGACTGGGGAGGTGAGGGGATCTGGGAGTGTCACTGTGACATCACATATATATCTATAGTAATAATACAGGGATGTGACTGGGGTGGGGAGGGGATCTGGGTGCGTCACTGTGACCCCATATATATCTATAGTAATAATACAGGGACGTGACTGGGGAGGTGAGGGGATCTCGGAGCGTCAGTGTGACATCACTTATATCTATAGTAATGTCCAGGGATGTGACTGGGGAGGTGAGGGGATCTGGGAGCATCACTGTGATATCACTTATATCTATAGTAATATTACAGGGACGTGACTGGGGAGGTGAGGGGATCTGGGAGTGTCACTGTGACGTCACTTATATCTATAGTAATAATACAGGGACGTGACTGGGGAGGTGAGGGGATCTGGGAGTGTCACTGTGACATCACTTATATCTATAGTAATAATACAGGGACGTGACTGGGGAGGGGAGGGGATCTGGGAGTGTCACTGACATCACTTATATCTATAGTAATAATACAGGGACGTGACTGGGGAGGTGAGGGGATCTGGGAGTGTCACTGTGACATCACTTATATCTATAGTAATAATACAGGGATGTGACTGGGGAGGTGAGGGGATCTGGGAGCGTCACTGTGACGTCACTTATATCTATAGTAATAATACAGGGACCTGACTGGGGAGGTGAGGGGATCTGGGAGCGTCACTGACATCACTTATATCTATAGTAATAATACAGGGACGTGACTGGGGAGGTGAGGGGATCTGGGAGTGTCACTGTGACATCACGTATATCTATAGTAATAATACAGGGACGTGACTGGGGAGGTGAGGGGATCTAGGAGCGTCACTGACATCACTTATATCTATAGTAATAATACAGGGACGTGACTGGGGAGGTGAGGGGATCTGGGTGCGTCACTGACATCCCGTATATCTATAGTAATAATACAGGGGACGTGACTGGGGAGGTGAGGGGATCTGGGAGCGTCACTGACATTACTATAGATATACGGGATGTCAGTGACGCTCCCAGATCCCCTCACCTCCCCAGTCACGTCCCTGTATTATTACTATAGATATACGGGATGTCAGTGACGCACCCAGATCCCCTCACCTCCCCAGTCACGTCCCTGTATTATTACTATAGATATACGGGATAATACAGGGACGTGACTGGGGAGGTGAGGGGATCTGGGAGTGTCACTGTGACATCACGTATATCTATAGTAATAATACATGGACGTGACTGGGGAGGTGAGGGGATCTAGGAGCGTCACTGCGACATCGCTTATACCTATAGTAATAATACAGGGACGTGACTGTGGAGGTGAGGGGATCCGGGAGTGTCACTGTGACATCACTTATATCTATAGTAATAATACAGGGACATCACTGTGGAGGTGAGGGGATCCGGGAGTGTCACTGTGACATCACTTATATCTATAGTAATAATACAGGGACGTGACTGGGGAGGTGAGGGGATCTGGGAGTATCACGGTGACATCACTTATATCTATAGTAATAATACAGGGACGTGACTGGGGAGGTGAGGGGATCTGGGAGTGTCACTGTGACATCACTTATATCTATAGTAATAATACAGGGACATCACTGTGGAGGTGAGGGGATCCGGGAGTGTCACTGTGACATCACTTATATCTATAGTAATAATACAGGGACATCACTGTGGAGGTGAGGTGGATTTGATTGTTAATGAGATATCTGAAATATTAATACTACAGTGACATGATTGTTGGATCTTGTGAATTATATCTCATAGCACTAATATAGGGTCATGACTGGGAATTTATGCAGTAATAGTATATTTTCCAATACACAGGGTTACATAGTAGTGAAGAAGACATCCAGTGACCATGAGACACCCGGTTACCATCCCTGTGTGTCAGGAGAACTGAGCAGGACCCAGAGTTCCATCACAGTGCCCCCACCTCACTCACTGATACATGGGAGAGACAAGAAGCAGAAGATCCTGGAACTCACCGACAAGATCATCCAGCTGCTGACCGGAGAGGTGACTGCTGGGAATGGGACATTATACAGTAACACCGGGGGATGTGACTGGAGAGGTGACTGCTGGGAATGGGACATTATACAGTAACACCGGGGGATGTGACCGGAGAGCTGACTGCTTGGAATGGGCCATTATACAGTAACACCGGGGGGATGTGACCGGAGAGGTGACTGCTGGGAATGGGACATTATACAGTAACACCAGGGGATGTGACCAGAGAGGTGACTGCTTGGAATGGGCCATTATACAGTAACACCGGGGGATGTGACCGGAGAGGTGACTGCTGGGAATGGGACATTATACAGTAACACCGGGGGGATGTGACCAGAGAGGTGACTGCTGGGAATGGGGCATTATACAGTAACACCGGGGGATGTGATCGGAGAGGTGACTGCTTGGAATGGGCCATTATACAGTAGCACGGGGGGATGTGATCGGAGAGGTGACTGCTGGGAATGGGGCATTATACAGTAACACGGGGGGATGTGATCGGAGAGGTGACTGCTGGGAATGGGACATTATAGAGTAACACGGGGGGGGATGTGATCGGAGAGGTGACTGCTAGGAATGGGGCATTATACAGTAACACCGGGGGATGTGATCGGAGAGGTGACTGCTGGGAATGGGGCATTATACAGTAACACCGGGGGATGTGACCGGAGAGGTGACTGCTGGGAATGGGACATTATACAGTAACACCGGGAGATGTGACCGGAGAGGTGACTGCTGGGAATGGGACATTATACAGTAACACCAGGGGATGTGACCGGAGAGGTGACTGCTGGGAATGGGGTGTTATACAGTAACACCAGGGGATGTGACCGGAGAGGTGACTGCTGGGAATGGGGCATTATACAGTAACACCGGGGGATGTGACTGGAGAGGTGACTGCTGGGAATGGGACATTATACAGTAACACCGGGGGATGTGACCGGAGAGCTGACTGCTTGGAATGGGCCATTATACAGTAACACCGGGGGGATGTGACCGGAGAGGTGACTGCTGGGAATGGGACATTATACAGTAACACCAGGGGATGTGACCAGAGAGGTGACTGCTTGGAATGGGCCATTATACAGTAACACCGGGGGATGTGACCGGAGAGGTGACTGCTGGGAATGGGACATTATACAGTAACACCGGGGGGATGTGACCAGAGAGGTGACTGCTGGGAATGGGGCATTATACAGTAACACCGGGGGATGTGATCGGAGAGGTGACTGCTTGGAATGGGCCATTATACAGTAGCACGGGGGGATGTGATCGGAGAGGTGACTGCTGGGAATGGGGCATTATACAGTAACACGGGGGGATGTGATCGGAGAGGTGACTGCTGGGAATGGGACATTATAGAGTAACACGGGGGGGGATGTGATCGGAGAGGTGACTGCTAGGAATGGGGCATTATACAGTAACACCGGGGGATGTGATCGGAGAGGTGACTGCTGGGAATGGGGCATTATACAGTAACACCGGGGGATGTGACCGGAGAGGTGACTGCTGGGAATGGGACATTATACAGTAACACCGGGAGATGTGACCGGAGAGGTGACTGCTGGGAATGGGACATTATACAGTAACACCAGGGGATGTGACCGGAGAGGTGACTGCTGGGAATGGGGTGTTATACAGTAACACCAGGGGATGTGACCGGAGAGGTGACTGCTGGGAATGGGGCATTATACAGTAACACCGGGGGATGTGATCGGAGAGGTGACTGCTGAGAATCAGAAATTGTACAGTAACACCGGGGGATTTGTCTGGGTGATGACTGTATCACTATGTGTGTGTGTTTGTTTCCTATAAGGTGTCAGGATGTCACTGTCTATTTCTCTATGCAGGAAGGGGGATATATAGAGGAACACAAGGGTCTGTGCAGGAATGTTATGATGGAGAATCACCGGCCCCTCACATCACTGGGTAAGAGGAGACTTAATTTTATTGTGCAGGGGAGAGCAGGTATGGGGGCCCCTATATACACGTATCATCTGCTAATCCACATGTACAATATATTCAGTCACTGTGTGTCTCTTATAGATGGGCCCAGTAACAGAGATACCCCAGAGAGATGTCCCCGTCCTCTGTATTCCCAGCACTGTACAGAGGAGACTCACGGGACCCCACAGGAGGATCAGGTAGGTGGGAATAAGGGTCTCCCTAATATACCTAAGTGACTGTCGCTATATGAATTTCAACAGGTGTGTGTGTGTGTTATACATCAGTTATCTACTGTGTAAACTCAATACTGTCAGACATTATTTATGTGATATTTATTTGTAGGTTCAATGTGAAGATATGTCTGATATTAAGGTTGAAGTAATAAAGGGAGAAGAGGAGACGGATGTGACTGACATTAAGGCAGAAGACACAAAGGAAGAAGAGACGTATGTGACTGACATTAAGGCAGAAGACACAGAGGAAGAAGAGACGTATGTGACTGACATTAAGGCAGAAGATACAGAGGAAGGAGAGACGCATGTGACTGACATTAAGGCAGAAGACACAGAGGAAGAAGAGACGTATGTGACTGACATTAGGGCAGAAGATACAGAGGAAGAAGAGACGGATGTGACTGACATTAAGGCAGAAGACACAGAGGAAGAAGAGACGTATGTGACGGATATGAAGATAAGAGAAGAGTCTTATGTGTCTGATAAGAAAGAAGATACAGAGACAGAAGACACACATATGAGGGGTGACCAGCAGTGTAAGAAGGAGGAAATCCCTACAGATCCCAGCACAGGTGAGGAATAATCACTTATTGCATACAGTATTTTCCTTGTTCTTTTTGTTCTAAACAAGCGCCTGAAACTGGAGGTTGTGTATTAGTGGGAATATTAAAATATAATGTGCCGCCATGGTTAGACAAAAAGTAAGGTCAGCAATCAACAATAAAACAAGAGCATTTAAACTTTATAAAAGTAACTTAGATGTGTCACCAAATATAAGGAATCAAACAAAACTTGTAAAGAGGTAATCAAGGCAGCTAAAAGACCATATGAGGTACGAATAGCTACTGAAAGCAAATCCAACCCCAACATTTTTTTATAAATTGTAAGCGTATAATTAAGGAAAACATAGGTCCACTAACGGACACCAATGGTAGAAGGGTTACATGAGTTCTTCTCATCAGTGTTTACTAAGGGAGAGCAGACGGAGGTACCACGAATGGGACAAATAATCCAGATCTCGTTATTGATGTCACGACCAGTGAAATAACACAGAGGCTCAGCAAAGTTAAAACAAATAAATCACCGGTGCCAGACGGGATTCAACCAAGGGTTCTAGTGGAATCAAGGGAAGAACTAGCTACCCCACTACACTCTTTAGCAATTCCCTGTCAACAGGCATAGTGCCAAGAGACTGGAAAGTAGCGGAAGTAGTGCCAATATTCAAAAAAGGGAATAAGGAGGATCCAGACAATTAAGGTGGGCATACATCAAGCCAGATTTATCTGACCACAAATCGGACTAGTTTTCCCTTGAAATTCTGCTGCCTCCCCTGGTTATCTTTGTCCGATTTTTGCTTTTGTTGTACGATCGCATGGAAATCGCATGTACCTGATTTGGATGGGTGCAAAATGCAACTATGTGGTCCCGACCCCCCATAGCTGCTAGGGGGGTACGGGCAGCAGATGGTGGTGGGGGCGGGCAGCAGACCTAGCAAGAAGCGGCGGCGGCTGGGAGCCACGGTAGCGACATTTGCCGGGAGCTGGGGCGGGATGCAGAATTTTGAAGTGACTGGCCTGATGTTCATTGGCTGAGAGAATTCTCTCAGCCAATCAGATGGAAGGCATCTGATTGGCTGAGCGAATTCTCTCAGCCAATGAACATCCATTCCGGCCAGTCACTTCAAAATTCTGCATCCCGCCCCAGCTCCCGGCAAATGTTGCTACCGTGGCTCCCAGCCGCCGCCGCTTCTTGGAAGGTCCGCTGCCCGACCACGCCGCCATCTGCTGCTCGCCGACTGCCACTAGGATCAGCTTGCCCCAGGTGCCCCACTGCCCGCCCCCGCCGCACGGACCCGCTGCTGGTTGCACACACCTGAATCGGACCCGACACATCGCGGGTGCTAAAAAGCACCCGCAATGTGCCACTGATGGGTCCGATTGCGACGGATCTTATGTCCCGCCGGTCCGACCCCTGGTGCCGGGTCCGATACGCACGGGACCGCGCATCGCACCCGACGCCATGTCATGAAGAAACGATTTGGTCCGATTTAACGGGCCGATTAATCGAAATCGGTCCAAATTGGCTCGATGTATGCCCACCTTTACAGCCCGGTTAGTTTAACATCAATAGTGGGTACAATTTTTTGAAGAATTTTTATCCTGGAATATTTAGACCTTCATGGTTTACTCAGTAATAACCAGCATGGGTTTGTAATTGATCGCTTATGCCAGACTAATCTACTATGTTTCTATGAAGAGGTTAGCAAAAATCTTGACAACGGGAACGCTGTGGATGTGATTTTCCTTGATTTTGCTAAACCATTTGATACGGTACCACACAAGAAGCTAATAAATAAAATGGAAGCCATGGGTTTGGGGGAGAATATTTGCAGATGGGTAGCGAACTGGCTGTGTAACAGGGAACAGAGTGTCTGTGAACGGGGCAGTATCAGACACGACACAGGTACTAAGTGGAGTGCCACAGGGTTCAGTCTTGGGGCCCATTTTGTTTAACATTTTTATTAACGATATTGGGCTAGGGGTTACTCAGCAGTGTTTCCATCTTTGCGGATGATACAAAACTGAGCAAAGTTATCAAGGCATCGGAGGATCTTACCACACTTCAAAAGGATCTAGAAAACCTAGAGGAATGGGCTGACAAGTGGAAAATGAAGTTTAACGTAAATAAATATAAGGTCATGCACCTTGGGAGACACAGCCAGTGAGCAAGTTATGGATGTATGCAGATTAAACCTAAAAATCAGGGATATATAATCCCAAAAGTGCAACAAATTAATTGATTTTGTAGCAAACAAAGTAACTTGCTGATAAACCCTATTATAGGGAGAATGTCCCATCAGTGCACAATCAGATGGTATAGCATCACATTGGGATGATTTGTATTCCACTTTTGAAACCCCCGGTGAGGTAACTGAAGTGCTCAGCTGTTTTTATGTATAGCGTCCCAGGTCTGGGGAAAGAATAACAGTCACAGATGCGGTACTTACTGCTTTCCGCAGTTGATTTTGGTCCGTGGCTTTATGACAGTGTCCAGCACGGCGCCTCCTGTATGTTGTGCGGGGTCCGATGGCACCTCGCGGCGCCCGCTTACTGCACGCCGGATTGCTGTATTGTGGAAGGGAAGCAGGTGGTAGATTAAGCTGATCACAGCTGCTGCGTCCTCTCCGGTATCCGGGATAACGGCCGGGCTGTATGGCCACTCTGCCGATGTTGCCAAGGTGGGAATGGGACGTTCCCCATATAAATATATTAGGGGCCAATACAAGGAACTGTCTAAGACCCTTTTTTCTTCTAGAATGGAAAATAGGAGCCAGGGGCATGAGTATAGACTAGAAGAAAAAAGATTTTCTTCAGCGGGCAGGAAAAATTTCTTTACGGTTAGAGCTGTCAAACTCTGGCAATCTCTTCCGGGCGAGGTGGTATCAGCGACCACAATAAATACGTTCAAAATAAGGTTGGACAATCATTTATTGGCTAAAACTATCCAGGGTTATATCTAAGTAACATAATCAGTCTTTAAATTAAAATAACATAAAATACAGCATACCAGGCTGAACCAGATGGACGCAAGTCTTTTTTCAGCCTTACCTACTATGTAACTGCATGCCAAAACAACAAAATAAAAACAAGATAAAACAATTCTAAAATAAGTAAAACAGTTGCAATGGCAATGAATGTTTACAACTCCTTTTTGAAGTTTTTGGGGGATGTTCCGTTGGGGTCCGCTGGCTGTTGTCACTTTTTTTAGCCGGTTAGACAGAGTTTCCAGCCCGGGGCATAGGCAGGCAATGGGAGGGTATGGTTGTCCCTATTCTTACCTCTCCTCCGATAGCTGGTGGCCAAGTTTGGGGCAGCGGCGTATTCTCTGTCTTCGCACGCTGCTTGTTCCGTCACAGGAAGTTGCAGTCTGTGCTTCCGGCTATTGCGGTGTGCTGCTCTAGTGTCTTCCCCTGCTTCCCCAACGCATTTCGAGGCACTCGGCCTCTTTGTCAAGGATTTTCCTTGTTCTGTTTATCCAGCGATCTCAGAAATCAGGAGCCATCGGGCCCTATTATACTCCTGCTCTCCTTCTCACATCATGTCACTGTGTTACCAGCCCAGAGATCTGACCAGTCTCCTCCCCTCACTCTCTGGTGTATCTCATACATCAGGAGCCATCAGCCCCTGTTATACTCCTGCTCTCCCCCTCACATCATGTCACTGTGTTACCAGCCCAGAGATCTGACCAGTCTCCTCCCCACACTCTCTGGTGTATCTCCTACATCAGCAGCCATCAGCCCCTATTATACTCCTGCTCTCCCCTCACATCATGTCACTGTGTGTTACCAGAGATCTGACCAGTCTCCTGCCCCCACACTCTGAGAAAAGGATTTACCGGTAGGTAATTAAAATCCTCTTTTCCACCAAAGTATGAATATGAATCTGGTATGAATCTCACCGCACTCAAATATACTTATATCCTTACCTCACATACGTTCATTCTCCTCGGACACAGCTTTTAGTTAACTGAGGTGTGGAGGAGGAAGTAGAGGGGAGGACCTCTTCTTCCCCAATGTATTGAGAACCCAGTATACCATATGGATGATAGAGAAAAGGATAATCAGGCGCTAATGCTTTATATTAAAAACTAGGTGGTTCATCGCGCCCTACGGGGGCTCTTCACACCGTCGTAAGGGGCTGCGCCCCCTTAATTTGTGAACATTTGTATATGAGAAAGATGGTTAGAATTGTATGAAAGATGGCCTGTATTGCAACTTGAGTTATAGGTGAAATGTGTTAAATAGAGAGCATATGATGTGGAAGGGGGTGTGTATTGTTTTGTTTAATTAAAAAGCGGTTACAGAGTAAGATGTACATTGATAGTGTGAAGGGTACAGTGACATTTGTGGGTGTGGGGGGGGGGCTGTGTGTGCATGTTGTTTAGGTGTGTGTGTGCAATAGTATAGTAGGGTGTTTCTGAGTCAGCGGCTCCCCACTGGCGGAGGTCACGACACAGGAAAACAGGAGGCTGGGTAGTGATAGGGGTGTGTGGGCATAAGGGGGACTAAAGAGGAGGGTGGGAGATACTGTTCAGCTTCTACCAGTGGGTGAGGGTCCAGCGTGGCAGTACAGGAGTATAGGATGGTGGCCCTTAGTCAGTGTCTCCTCCTACTGGGTGGGAGTTCGGGTGCATGAGAGCAGGAGGCTGGGCTATGAGGCATGATAGGGGCATGTGGGCAAAACAGCGTCAGCGACTCCCCAGTGGTGGAAGTTACGGTTCAGGAAGCTGGGTAGTGATAGGGGTGTGTGAGTATACGGGGGACTAAAGAGGGGCTTAGGGGTGCCGTGAATTGCGGGGGGTGCCGTGAATCAAGGGAGGGGGGGGGCGCAGGTGTCGGCGAATCGCGGTAGAGGGCGGGGGTCCGCAAAGCGTGGGAGGGGGCGTGAATTGCGTGAGGGGGGGTTGCAAATCGCGGGAGGGGGGTGCGTGAATTGCGGGAGGGGGGGGGGCACGGGGCGTGATGAATCACCTAGTTGGTTATATATTCTTGTAGAAGGATGGTAGGATGTTGCTGTCATTCAGAATGCATTTACATAAACAGTAATAGTAGCAGTAAAAGGTCTGACTTAAAACACCTACAGTAAAACAGAACAGGTGTTATATATTATACAAAGAATTGGTTGATGATGTGTAGGTTGACGTGCACATAGTTCATAGTTGTGACTGGAAAAAAATTGCTACAAGAAAAAAATCAACACAGAAAGTTCAACACATGTAAATGTTGACATAAGTGTGGCACTTCATCGGTGTCCATGTCGACACATGAGAATGAATATGAAAACATTTAAAAAAAGAAAAATAAATCTTTAAAAACTCATGTCAACCTTTTTCATCGTCGACCATAGCCTCATAGAGGTGAGGGGTGTCCGCGAATCACGGGAGGACGGGTCGTGGGTGGATTCCGTGAATTGCGGGGGGGTGTGTGGGTGCCGCGAATCGTGGGAGGGGGGGGGGGCGCGGGGGGTTGCAGTGAATCGCGGGAGGGTGGGTCGCGGGGGCGGGGGGTTGCCGCAATGACAGGAGGGGGGGTCAGGGGTGGGGAATCGCGGTAGGGGGGGTCGTGGGGGGCACCGTGAACCGCGGGAGGGGGGCCGCGGGTTGGCGTGAATCGTGGGAGGGGGGGGTCGCGGGGTGCCGCGAATCGCAGGAGGGGGGGTGTGTCACGGGGTGGGGCCGCGAATTGCGGGAGTCACCGGCGGTGCCGCGAATTGCGGGGGGTGTGCTTCAAATTGCGGGAGGGGGGTCGCGGGGGGTGCCGCGAATCGCCACAAGAAAAACTCAACACAGAAAGGTCAACACATGTAAATGTTGACATAAGTGTAGCACTTCATTGGTGTCCATGTCAACACATGAGAATGAATATGAAAACATTGAAAAAGTGAAAAATAAATCTTGTCAACCTTTTTCATTGTCGACCATAGCCATGTCAGTGTTTTGCATGTGCCATTTAATCGTGGGGATGCCGTGAATGGGGGGGGGGAGGGAGGTGCATACCTCCCAACATGACCCTCTCCAGGAGGGACACATTGCTCTGTTTCTGGACTTTCTTCTTAATTTATGGATTACCATCACCTGTGCTTAAACACCTTTCTTATCAATTACCCTGTTTAAAATGACAGGTGATGACAATCATAAATTAAGATGGAAGTCCACAAACAGAGCATTCTGTCCCTCCTGGAGAGGGTCATGTTGGGAGGTATGGAGGTGTGGGGCGCTCACCTGGTGTGTCTGGTGAGTAGCTGTGTCTTTGCTGTGTAACATGGAGAGGCAGAGGGTGTCTGGCACTGTCTGTGGGCTCACTGGGCTGGTTCTCTGTCATGTGAGTCAGTCATGTGAGTCAGAGGCTACACCCAGCGTTACATCTCCAGACACACTTTGAGTGACAGATGTAGCCAAATATATAAGAGATATATTAATCAATCAATCAAAATGAATGCTGTCTAACGAGATAATTCTAAGATGACATATTGCAGCTCCCAAAAGGTATTCTGTATAACTTAATTAGACACAAAATAACAATTAAGAGAGCGCTATAACAAAAGTATAGATTACTTTATTAGCATTAAAAAGTAAATAAAAACATATTAGGTGTACATATTTGCCACTATAATAATAATTCCCACATATATAATCTTCTGTAGGTGGTTACTGTAATTGCATTTTGCATTCATATCCCACCGTGTGTATGCTGACAGAACAGATCCGTACCACCATCACTAGTGCTGATCCTGTAAGGTGCATATACGCAGCTCAGTAGCCAGAAGCCAATTATTTTATATTGATAGAATAGGAGAATTACACTTTTAGACGAAAGCGGCTACAGTATAATATAGTATAGTATAGCCGCGTCTAAGAGATGGGGCAGAAGGAAGAGAGCAGGGGAGAGGGGGGCAGATGGGGTGGAGGAGAGAGAGAAGGGGACTGGGAGAGAGTGAAAAGTAGGAAAGGGGAGGTGACTGGGGGCAAGGTGATGTGGTAAGATGAGGTGCTGGGGGGGGGATGCAGGTCTCTATTTCTTACCAGTATCGGCGGGCCTCCGGTTCACCGGTGCCGGGCTCCCCAACAAGTTCTCCTCTCCCCCTGCCTGATCCATTGTGACTAACATCACAGCTGGGGGGGCTCCTTTACATGCTCCCGCCCATTTCAGCTGGCAATCACCGCCGGTTCCTGCAGCGGGTTATATGGGCACATCGCCTGTACACATAGGGCCCGATTCTAGTCCTTTCGGGCCCCCGCATATTCTGACGGGGGGGGGGGGGGGGGGGCTGATAGTGGTGCCCTAAGCATAATCAGTTATGCCAGGGCTGGGCAATTGCGGCCCTCCAGATGTTGATGAACTACACATCCCAGGATGCTTTGCATTAGAAACTGATGCAAGGCATGCTGGGATATGTAGTTCATCAACATCTGGAGGGCTGGTGTTGCCCAGCCCTGAGTTATGCGCATGTGCAGGGCTTCTGTGCGAGTGCCCTTGCCTACTTGCACTTTTGGCGTGGCGCCCGAACCGGGGGGGGGAGGGGGCGTGGACGGGGACATTGTCGGTGATGGCCATGGGCATTCATGGCATTCCCGTGTAAATTCCAGTGGGGCGCCAGGGGCGGGTGGCTGACATCACATGACGTCAGCCTCCCTGAGCCCTGGAGATATAATTTCAATGATCTCTCCAGCATTGGGCACATGCGAGGGGATCCGGAGAGGGGGGGTAGCGGCTTTTCATCAGGGCGGGCACTGTGGGACTTGGTACCAGTTTATCCAGAAACCCATAGCACGATGCACCAATATATCGGCCATCAGCTCTGTTGTAGAGATCACATTGGTCACAGACCTATTGCTGGTACTCATTGGCTGACGGACCAGCGATATATCGGCCAGTGTGTGCGCAGCATTAGACATGTTCAGTGTAAGTGATAAAACCTCCATGTACATTTGTCTCTCAATGTCAACAATTCTGTCTGTTGTCATTCATCTGTTTCCTGTAGATGGGCGCACAAGCAGGAATACCTCGGAGGGAGATCTCATTGTGGCTCCAGATTATATACTAGAAGATAAGAACATCAGACAAGATTCTCCAGAAGAAAACCCCATTATCCCCAATACACACCCAACATTTCACAGTGCAGATATTTCATCTGGTCCCTCTAGTCATGAGGAACCTTCTCCTGATCATTCAGACCTTACTACACACAGTACAGACCATAAAGATGATACAATATCATCCAGTTCTATAAGTCAGTCAGTTTTCGCTTTACATCAGAGACATCACACAGGGGAGAAACCATTTTCATGCTCTGAATGTGGGAAATGTTTTACACAGAAATCCAATCTTGTTAAACATGAGAGGATACATACAGGTGAGAAACCATTTTCATGTTCTGAATGTGAGAAATGTTTTACAAATAAATCTTATCTTGTTGCACATGAGAGGTTACATACAGGTGATAAACCATTTTCATGCTCTGAATGTGGGAAATGTTTTACACAGAAATCCAGTCTTGTTAAACATGAGAGGATACATACAGGTGAGAAACCATTTTCATGTTCTGAATGTGAGAAATGTTTTACAAATAAATCTCATCTTGTTGCACATGAGAGGTTACATACAGGTGAGAAACCATTTTCATGTTCTGAATGTGGGAAATGTTTTACACTTAAATCCAGTCTTGTTATACATGAGAGGATACATACAGATGAGAAACCATTTTCATGTTCTGAATGTGGGAAATGTTTTACAAATAAATCTCATCTTGTTGCACATGAGAAGTTACATACAGGTGATAAACCATTTTCATGCTCTGAATGTGGGAAATGTTTTACACAGAAATCCAGTCTTGTTAAACATGACAGGATACATACAGGTGAGAAACCATTTTCATGTTCTGAATGTGGGAAATGTTTTACAAATAAATCCAATCTTGTTACACATGAGAGGTTACATACAGGTGATAAACCATTTTCATGCTCTGAATGTGGGAAATGTTTTACACTTAAATCCAGTCTTTTTATACATGAGAGAGTACATACAGGTGAGAAACCATTTTCATGTTCTGAATGTGGGAAATGTTTTACAAATAAATCTAATCTTGTTACACATGAGAGGGTACATACAGGTGAGAAACCATTTTCATGTTCTGAATGTGGGAAATGTTTCGCAAATAAATCTCATCTTGTTGCACATGAGAGGGTACATACAGGTGATAAACCATTTTCATGCTCTGAATGTGGGAAATGTTTTACAAATAAATGTAATCTTGTTATACATGAGAGGGTACATACAGGTGAGAAACCATTTTCATGCTGAGTGTGGGAAATGTTTTACACTTAAATCCAGTCTTGCTATACATGAGAGGGTACATACAAGTGAGAAACCATTTTCATGCTCTGAGTGTGGGAAATGGGTACTTGTATCCTAGCACGGCGCCCACTAAGCTAATTGCGCAGTGGGCTATTCTGCGTAAGAAAATACGATTTTCCATAGTAATTTATTCACTGCTCTCTGGCAGTGAATAAGTTACATACATCGCATCCGATCTAAAATCGGAAGCGATCGTATACGATTTTGGGCATTTTGCATGCGATATGAAGCGTGGCGTGAGGACGCAGAATACATGTAAAGCAATCCCCGTCCCCTGGTGGGGCACGGTGGCTCGCTGCTCTCGCCACACTATATAAAATAAACTGACACAGTAATGACGACATGTGTTAACGCTAAACTGATATTTACTTAAATTATTTCATTAAATAATCATAAATAATTAATAACATCGATTAGAACAATTAATGATAATATTAAGAAAACATGAACTTTTAAGAAGACAATATTAATCAACAAATGTAAACACACTTCATCGTCCTTGGGGAGCAGTTTAAGTGCTTCCACAATGCGTTTAAAAGGCTCCTCAGCTTCCAATGTCTTTCGCCACATGAACACGGTTAGATATGATTTCAGCTCGTGTCTCGCTGCTCCTCTTTGGCGCTTGTTGCGCCATTTACATTGGCCCCACAATCTCTCAACAGTTTGCGTGTGAACCCCTGTTGCTGGGTCGATGAAATTGTATCTGTGATTCACAGTAAAATGGTGGTATCCTGCCAGTTATAACTGTTGAGTGCTATATGCCCTCCAGCAGTCTGTGTACACATTTGTACCCGGCTCTATATTATGGATAATGCAGTTCATCAATGTGATCACATCACGGTTGGCCACCATTTTCAAGAAACACTGCCCGGCGTCTCGGCATTTACCACCGAAAATCCACTGTTGTGGCAAAATTCGTTATTTTTGCACTTGACAAATAATGTTTCCTTTTCAGGGTCCATGAGTCCCACAGGGGACATCGGGTTGTAGGTGGATCCAGGGCGTCCGAGGCACCAATCAGCGAAGCTCTTTAAGTTTTCCCAGAATGCCCGACGCACCTTTATATCAGCACGGATTACCTCACTGAGGTAATCCCATAAGAAGCTTTTTTTTTTTTTTTTTTGTCGCCTTAGCGGCAGAAGCCAATTTGCGGCTGAGGACGCTCACCGCCGTTAGTCACTGATGGCGGAGCGAGCGGCCGCAACACTCCTCCCGGCGCCGACATCCCCCAACGACACGAGTCAAGCAGGGTAGACCGGTGGGGGAGACTGCACTGCCGGATAACTCCCCCAGGCAGCGTGGCCAGACCGGGAGCAGGTAAGGCTTCGTTAGGAAGCAAAAAACGCTGCCTTGCCGCACGCATGGGCTGGGAGACGCTCGCTGTAGCTGGCGTGGGCACTCGGTTCGGCTAGGGATCCCACTAGACCACCGGGGACTGAGCGCAGGCCTGGGTAGGCGGACCCATTTTTAATCATAGGCTCCTTGGCGCTCCAGTGGGGGAAGTCCAGCAAGGGGAGGTGGCTCTTGGCCTGCAGTCCCTCCCCCAACTTTGGTGCCAATCTCCTTAGAGATCTGCCTTCCATTAGCTGTCTACACACTGTGCCCGCCCCCCCTCTCTCAGACCAGCGCCATTTCTGCAGCACGCAAGTCTTCCAGAGACCGGGCACATTTCTCCCCTGTGAAACCGTCTACAGGCTGAGTAATAGCTTTCACAGCCACCCGAAATCCTCCTTTGCTCCATAGAGTACAGAGGTTGATACAGGGCGTGTTAGCTTTTAAATAGGCTATTAGTGTGTATGTGACTATTGTGCTAGTGCTTTTTTTTTTCCTCTGGCAGTATTTCTTACTGTCCACTTTATTTTCAATATCTTCTCAGAAAGATTACTGAGGTTTACCTCAAAAGTCACATACATCTAGTGATATCACTCTAGATTTTCCGTGGTTGAAGTTACCTATTGTGCACTGTATTTCCCCCCCCCCCCCCTCCTTGTTGGGTGTGCTGACACTATGTCCAAAAGGGGGCACAACCAGATAGTCTCCTCAGCTCCGGTCTTGCAAGAGCTGTGCTGCAGGTCTGTCTGATATGGATGTTATCCAGGACGGGTTATGTGTCAATTGCTTTATCCCACCTGGCCAGTCCTCTGCCACGGCAGTCCCTCAGCAACCACCCTGGGCAGCTTTCCAACAATTATAAGGCACCCTAGTGGATCGCACCCCATGTAGTCCAGCCCCCTCCACCTTGGGTGGATGCTCTGTCGACCACGGTGCAGACCTTGCAGCAGACTACGGTAGCTATGCAAAAGCTGCTGCCACATGCTGCTCAACCTAGTAGACCCCTGTTAACACCATTGCTACATGTAACTCAGGATGACACTGATGATGGCGGGGATGATAATGCGGATGATGACATCAATTTGTATGATCCTATGCCCACTGACACTCCTGCTTCTTAAGCAGAGATTCCTGATGTGGCAGCTCTTATTCACACTATCCGTGAAGTACTACTGTCAGATGCAGATGAGCCTGAACATACTGCCAAGACCAGAGATGTCTTTAAAAAGCAGAAGGTAGTCAAGGCCCAATCCCCACACTCTGATCATTTAACGGAGATCAGAAAGGACCAATGGGAAGCTTTGGGGAAAAGGGCCAGTATTCCCAGGAAGGTATTGTCTAGATATCCGCTTCCACCTGAGGATTGTAATCCATGGGAGATTCCCCCTTCAGTGGATTCGCATGTCACAAGACTGGTTAAACCTTCAGTTCACCCAGTCACTTCAGGGTCAACTTTGAGGGATCAAACAGATCGGCGCCTGGAGAACGCTCTTACGGCCATATTCTCTTATACAGGCGCAGCACAGAGGCCCACTATTGCAGCAACATGGGCGGGAAAAGCCATTATGCCTTGGATACAGTCTCTGGAGGAGGAGCTTACTCCCGATGCATCGGAGGATGCCAAATTGTGTATTCATCATATTAAACAAGCGGCATCGTATATTATGGAAGCTATGTTGGAGGGAGGCAGACTTCTATTCTTTGCCCAACAATGGCTATCCACAACAAAGGATGCCTGGGTGAGGGAAGTGATGTCTCGGGGTTACTCCAACTCATTCAAAAAGCCTCCCCCAAGGAAGTTTTTCTGCACAGGTCTTCCTCACGACCCACACAAGGCAGAACACCTACAAATAATCTTGAGGTCCCTGCTTCAGTCTTGAGTTATTGGCCCAGTACCGTCACAACAAAGAAAACTCGGCTTCTATTCATCGTTGTTCCTGGTTACCAAACGGAACGTTCCGACCCATTTTGAACCTTAAATCTCTCAACAAGGTGGTAAAGGTTTCAAAATTCCAGATGGAAACGCTGAGGACTATAGTTCTAGCCTTGGAAGAAGGGGATTGCATGGTCTCATTAGACATCCGTGACGCTTACCTTGACATCCCCATTCTGCCAGCACACCAGAAATACCTGAGGTTTGCTATTCTCAACAGGCATTACTAATTCCAGGCTCTCCCATTTGGGCTAGCCACTGCACCCAGGATTTTCACAAAAATCATGGCAGTAATGGCGGAACATCTACACCGGCAAGGAATCAGTCTTCCCATACCTGGACGATCTATTGCTAGTGGCCAAATTCCAGAAGTGTTACCGCACCTGCAGATAACAATCACAACTTTGCAGAGTCACGGGTGGCTACTAAATTGGGAGAAGTCTTCCCTGATTCCTTCTCGGCAGATGCTACATCTGGGAGCCCTTCTGGATACCAGGTCATTGAGGTTGTTTCTTCCCAGAGACAAGTGTATGGATCTCCAACTTCGGATTCAGCCTAAGCCCAAGAGTCTCCGTGCACTGGGCAATGAGGATCCTGGGCCGGATGGTATCCACATTTGACATGGTCAAGTGGGCCCAGTTCCACTCTCGCCTGCTTCACCGTCTCATCCTGTTGAAGTGGGACGGTCTACCTCAACACATCCGGTCAATTTTCTTCACATTGACCCAGGAGATAAAGACTTCTCTTCTGTGGTGGATGCAGACAGAACATCTCACACAGGGCTGTCCTTTCTGGTTCAAAGAGTGGCTGATCCTAACATCAGACGCCAGCCTCAGAGGCTGGGGGGCGGTAGTAGGATCCCAATCCTTGCAAGGCGTGTGGACGATGCAAGAATCCCGCCTTTCCATCATTGTCTTGGAGCTACGAGCAGCCTACAACGCCCTAATCCGGTTGCAAGACCTGCTCCAGGGGAAACAAGTACAGATCCGGTCAGACAATGCCACGGCCGTGGCATACATCAATCGCCAGGGAGGGACTTGCAGCAGCGCTGCTCTCCGGGAAGTGTCCAGGATCCTAGCCTTGGCGGAACAGCACCTCCTGGCTCTGTCGGCGGTCTTCATCCCGGGCGTTCTAAATTGGGAAGCAGACTTCCTAAGCCGCCAAGATATCCATCCGGGGGGAGTGGTCTCTACATCCAGAAGTGTTTGCTATTCTGATAGACCGTTGGGGCCTGCCGGATGTGGACCTAATGGCGTCCAGACACAACCGCAAAGTCGCCAACTTCGGGTCGAGGTCCAGGGATCCTCAGACTTGCTTCACGGATGCCCTGTCGATTCCATGGACATTTTACCTTTCATATGCCTTCCCACCGATAAACATGTCCCCAGAGTGCTCAGGAAGTTCAAACAGGAAGACTGGACCCTCATCCTGATCGCTCCAGACTGGCCACGCAGGCACTGGTATGTGGACCTGCAGCAGATGTCTCACCAGCCTCCTTTTCCCTCACCGCTTCGGGTGGACTTGCTGAGTCAGGGTCCTTGCCGGACCCTCAATGTCTGTCTTTGGCGGCGTGGCACTTGAAACTGCCCTATTGAAACGTAAGGGTTTTTCTTCAAAAGTGGCCAAAACCATGATTCAGGCTCGCAAACCGGCATCTTCTAGGATATATTACCGGATATGGCACTCTTTCTTTGCATGGTGTACAGCGAGGAAGTACGACCCAAATGTTTTCAAGGTAGCCAGAATCCTGGCTTTCTTACAGAAGGGCCTGGACATGGGGCTGAGGCTGGCCTCTTTCAAAGTCCAGATCTCAGCTTTGTCAGTCTGGTTCCAGAAGAAAATTGCCTTCCTACCGGATGTACGCACTTTTCTACAAGGAGTTCTACATGTCCAGCCTCCGTATGTTCCTCCTACTACACCGTGGGACCTTTCACTTGTGCTACAGGCTTTAACCAAACCTCCTTTTGAACCATTACCTACAGTTGATTTCAAATGGCTGACAGCCAAGACAATTTTTATCTTGGCCATCGCTTCAGCCTGATGGGTTTCAGATCTGTCAGCCCTTTCTTGTAGATCACCCTTCCTCATTTTTCATTCGGACAGGGCGGTTTTGCGGACAAAACCTTCTTACCTTCCTAAGGTCGTCTCAAAATTCCACGTTAATCAGGAGATTGTGGTTCCTGCGTTCACGGCAGAGGATCTTTCCCCAGATGAACGCTTACTGGATGTGGTCAGGGCTCTGACCATCTATATTGACCGTACCAAGTCGGTCAGAAAATCTGATTCCCTTTTTGTATTATACGGATTCCGCAAAAAGGGTTGGCCAGCTGGCAAACAAACCATCGCTCGCTGGATTCGCATGGCTATCCAACAGGCTGATCAACAGGCTAACCTGCCTATTCCTGTTTCAATCAAAGCGCACTCTACTAGAGCGGTTGGTCCATCATGGGCAGCAAGCCGAGGTTCTTCTGCTGAACAGCTGTGCAAGGCTGCAACGTGGTCATCTGTCCATACCTTCATCAGATTCTATGCTTTTGACACATTCGCCTCCCAGGATGCCTCCTTCAGTCGTCGGGTTCTTCTGGCACCCCAGGCAAATTCCCTCCCTTGAAATACGGCTTTGAGACATGTCCCCGATGTCCCCTGTGGGAACCATGGACTTTGAAAAGGAGATTTATGGAACTCCCTTTCCTTGAAGTACATGGGAACCACAGGGTGCCCTCCCTTTAAATTTGCTCCTGAGGTATCCCTATGTGTGATATTCTGATCTGTGACCTGTAACGACCATAGTAGCGTCCATTGCTATATTGTGTATGTATGAGTACATGGGCATGTGTGTTCTCTGTCCTCTTTTCTTCTCCGCTTCCTGCTTATGGCTTGTTAACAAAAACTGGCTGTATGCGCCTGGAGGCGGGGTTGTAGGGGAGAGGGCCCGGGCATTCTGGGAAAACTTAAAGAGCTTCGCTGATTGGTGCCTCGGACCCCCTGGATCCGCCTACAACCTGATGTCCCCTGTGGTTCCAATGGACTTCAAGGAAAGGGAGTTAACAGAGGTAAGTCTACCATAACTCTCCTTTTCGTCACATTCAACAATCAATCCTGGTCCACCGATGCAGCGCTGTGGCTGCGCCATTATATCCAGGGCAAACGCCTCCCTCATCCAGCGGTTGTACAGCACTGTTGTTTTTTTGGAGATGTGGAGCTGCTGCGCACAATAATCTATAGACGTCAGCTCCTGTGCCCACAAGTACCAACGTAAGAAAAGGTAAGCGGCAGCCTGGGAACCAGTGCGCCACTCTCAGGCTCACCTTAAGTCAGCAGACCTTTACGTGGCACCGCCACATCGCCTCCTTAACTGCGAGGCGCATTATGTGCCCGTTTATGCAATTCTGCGCGACTGGAAGAAGTCTGTGGTCTTGAAAAAACCTTTATGGCCTCCTCCTCGGACTGAGGCAACGTAAATATGTGCAATGATGCTGCCATATCAATTGATTTCAATATCAGATCAATAAAACACCAGGAGCTCTGAGCGATGCTTCCACTACTCACAGAAAATCACCTCAGAGTGATTCTGAGAGAATCCAACAGGGGGCGGGAATGACAGCGGGAACAGGCTTGGTACTGAAATCGCACGCATCGCATGCCACTATAACTCGGCATGTGATTTCAGTACGGTACCGTACGTAGAAAATCTGGGCGCCGCGCTAGGAAACAAGTACCGGGAAATGTTTTACACTTAAATCCAGTCTTGCTATACATGAAAGGGTACATACAGGTGAGAAACCATTTTCATGTTCTGAGAGTGGGAAATGTTTTACCAATAAAGTTCATCTAGTTAGACATCAGAGACACCTTTTCCATGCTTGCACTGTGGGAAATGTTTTATAAATAAATGTATACTTTGTAAATACCAGAATAATAACATTTTGATGAGCTGATCTGCAGTAAAAATGACCATTGATGTGAGGATACCCCTGTTGCCTGCACAGGGATCATCTGAGCGTAGTCTCCACTAAACAATGCAGGCTCTATGCCCCCACTGGAAACTGCGGGGGTATCCATGTTCATCCACTACCAGCCCCCTCTCCAGAGCTGCCGGCTTACTCTAATCCAGAGCTGGGCAACAGTGACCCTCCAGCTGTTGATGAACTACACATCCCAGGATTCTTTGCATTCATTCGTTTTGCTATGTGGCCATGCTGAAATTGATGCAAGGCATGCTGGGATGTGTAGTTCATCAACATCTGGAGGCCGCTATTGCCCAGCCCTGCTTTAATCATACTACAGACTCCCAGGCACCAGCTCAGCAGGAAGCCAGGCTGCTCCTGGGACATTTACATCCTGGGATACAACCATCCGCCCAATCACTGCCCAGATCTTATTTTTATTCAGTATTTCTTATTATTACAATATGCGTTTGATACAGAGATAAGATGTTACATCCCATCCTTTCCCCTACCTTATATCTGTGCAGTGTATATGTGCTTTATGTCTGACAAGCGATGCCATTATACCGGTTATACTAAACTTACATTGTGCCTCATCTATCTCACCTTCTGTATACTGCCATGTATAATAAAGCTATTCCTGTGTCTGGTCCTGTGTAATAGTGTGGATTTGTGTAATGTATATGCATTGTTGTGTATACTCCTGTATAAGCCTCATAGAATTCTTTTTTTTTTTTTAAATTCAATCAATTTTTATTGAAGTTTTGTTGTTTACATAAATTTATGTAGACATTTTATGAAAAAGAAAAAAAAACAATAACAAAACAATACATTTGTAAACATTGCTCTTACAATTTAAGACGGCATATCAGGTTTTGTGTATATACTGTCCTTGTACATATAATAAATTAACATGTATTAAACAAATCCAATATTGTACCAGTATTTATTGTGTAGTCTGTCCGTTTTCTTGTCGCACTGATTGCCCAGGTGCTCACTGGTTTACTGCTGGCGTGTGAGCGCCTCCGAGGTATATTTATATCTCGTGCACATTATGGTCGTGGTGTAGGTGTAGTGCATACATCTATCTAAACACATAGTTTTATCATATATATCCCCCCTAAGCCTCATAGAATTCTGACAGCGTCCATCTCTCCCACGTTTGATGACACTTTCTTACATTATTACTTTTGGTGTATGTGTACTTCTCATTATCTACTGTATGGTTTACCAGATGGATCCCGTGGTATAAATCCGGTGCCTCGTGCGCCTCCATTTCCCTGCTATTATTACTTTTGCCAGAGCAGCTAGGTTCTCCACCGGCGGTATAAACGGGTCATTGCCCTTACCTGTGGGTTTATGCCCAAAATACATAGTTACATCCAGATATTGTACCGGTAGTCCCACCTTGACCATTATAATTTGGACTTTCTCCCCAAAACCCCTTCCCCTGTGACACTGCCAAATCCTATGCATACATGTACCCTGCTGTATGCTGCATTTTGGGCATAAATCATTTTGTTATGATCATACTTCCTAAGTGTAGCTGGGGTTACATAGACCCTATGTAGAATACAGAGCTGTACCTGTTGGAATTTTATAGCCATTGTGTCCCGAGTGGGTGATGAAAGTGCCCCTACCCATTCTCTATCCTGGAGGACCCCAATATCTTCTTCCCATGGTTTCCTAATTATGTCTATTTGTTTCCACCCATCCTCTCAGTAATACCCGATAGATACCAGAGATTCTCTCACTCTGCCCTGATTCCAACAGTGTCTTCACTGGTGAGTCCTGTAGTCTCACGTCCCTGCCCCCGTACATTTTATTACATCTGCTTCTCATCTGTAGGCATCTAATAAAGTACCACTTAGGCAGGGAGTTCTCACTTCCATAGTCTCGGCTTCCGCCATCTCAGCAAGACAGGCTTTATGGCTTCGTTCTTGGTGGGCGGATGCTGACTCCAAAAGGGCTTTGGAGGCTTTGACTTTTACTGGGACAATCCCCTTTTGGTCCAGAGCTGGACAAAATAGTGGCTACAGTAGTGGCTTCTAAGACAGCGTTCCTGCCATCTACAGCGGCTCCGGGACCCCGTACTGCTTCTTTTCGGTCCTTTCGCTCACAGGGCAGGGCACAAGGTCAGCCATTTCCCAGATCACAGCCTCAGACTTCCAGACCGCCTAAACAGCGAGGACGTCAGGCATGGTCTACCCATCGCCTCGAGCCCAAGCAGCCAGACCAGCATTCTGCCTGACAGGACAGACCTCCACCTGGGGGACCCCAGCGAGGGAGGTCATCTGCTGAGATTTTCTGCCGCATGGCTGCACACAACAGATGGTTGGGTCCGCGATGTCATCATGCGAGGTTATGCTCTCATGTTTCGCCATTGCCCTCCCTCTCAATTCTTTTCCATCAGTTTACCAAGGAATCCCATCAGAGCAAGAGCCCTCAAGTTCTCCGTTCAGTCCCTTCTTCAATCCAGGGTCATTGTACAGGTTCCCCCGTCACAACAGGGTCTAGGATTCTACGCCAGCCTGTTCTTGGTTCAGAAGCCCAGCGGGGCCTATCGACCAATACTGAACCTCAAATCCCTCAATCAGTTCCTCCGGGTTCTGAAATTTCAGATGGAATCCTTACGTTCCATCATGCTTGCCTTGGAACCAGGAGATTTTCTGGCATCCCTGGATAACCAGGATGCCTACCTTCATGTCCCCATTTGCCCAAATCATTAGCAGTACCTCCACTTTGCTCTGCTGGGCGAGCACTTTCAGTTCTCTCGTCTGCTCCTCGTGTATTCACAAAGATCATGGCAGGACATCTCAGGTGTCAGGGGGTCAGAATTCTCCCTTATTTAGATGACCTTCTTCTGCTGGCTCATCTCCGGAGGAACTCCAAGATCACATCCACAGAACTCTTCTATAGAGGCACAGTTGGATTATCAGTTGATCAAAATCTGCTATCCTTCCATCTCAATGGATGGTCCATCTAGGAGCCCTCTTGGATTCCAAACTTCAGAAAGTTTTCCTGCCAGAGGACAGGCTCCAGACCCTCCAGTTCAGAATTCGGGATCTTCTCAAACAGAAGAAGGTTTCCGTTCATGCCTGCATGCGGGTCTTGGGCTCGATGGTTTCCACCTTCGAGATGGTGGAATATGCCCAATTCCACTACCGTCAGCTGCAGCGGGAACTTCTGACCCAGTGGAATGGGTCACACCGTCACATAAGGGTGCAGAGGATCGTCCTCACTCAGGAGCTACATTTGTCCCTCACGTGGTGGCTCCTCTCCTGAAATCTACAGATGGGGCGCCCCTTTTGGATCCAGGACAGGGTACTCCCGCGCAGCCTGGCGTCTGTCATCAGATGGGGTGCGGTCACCTGTCAGAAATCCTTCCAGGGTTTGTGGACTGCGAAGGAGAGCTGTTTCTCCATCAATTGCCTGGAACTGAGGGTGGTGTACCGAGCCCTTTGTCTGGCCCTCCTGTTGCTTCAGGGTTGCCCTGTTCAGGTCCAGTCAGACAATGCAACGGCTGTAGCATACATCAATCACCAGGGAGGAACCCGCAGCTGGGGGGGCCATGGCAGAGATGATCTTCCATTGGGCGGAGAGACATGTCCCAGCCATATCAGCGGTATTCATACCGGGGGTACTGAACTGGGAAGTGGACTTTCTGAGCCATCAGACCCTCCACTCCGGAGAGTGGTCTCTTCATCTAGACGTGTTCGACCTGCTCGTTGACAGATGGGGAGCTCCGGAAGTGGACTTGATGGCCACAACCACAAGGATCAGATGCACGGGTCTCGCACCAGAGATCCAGGTGCCTTTCTCACAGATGCCCTATCGGCACCGTGGCCATTTCAACTAATGTATGTGTGTGTGTGTCTCCCCCCACCTCCCGATATCTCTCCTGCCCAGGGTTCTTTGCAAATTCAAAGTTGAAAGCTTGATTCTCGACACTCCAGATTGGCCGAGGAGGCTCCTGGGAATGTCAGCAGACCTACCATTCCATCTTCCGTTACGACCAGATCTCATCAGTCAGAGTCCTTGTCTGCACCCAGATCTGCCCCATCTCCGTTTGACGGGGTGGCTCTTCAAACGTCCCTCTTGCGGGCAAAAGGTTTTTCCTCAAGAGTAATCCGGACTATGGGGTTTATTCTAGTTCACTCGCAAAGGCACAATCACTCTCTAATGGACAAAACCATATGCACAGCAGGTGAGGCTCATGTAACCTGTGCAGAGAGAGTTAGATTTGGGTGTTTTATTGTTTCTGTGCAGGGTAAATACTGGCTGCTTTGTTTTTACACTGCAACATAGATATCAGTATGAAGTACAAACCCCACCCAAATGTAATTCTCTCTGCACATGTTACATCAGCCCCACCTGCAGTGCATATGGTTTTGTCCATTAGAGAGTGATTGTGCATTTGCGAGTGAACTTGAATAACCCCCTATGCTTCAGGCATGTAAGCCGTCTTCAGCAGGTGCTTATTATAGAATCTGGAGAGCTTTCTTTTCCTGGTGTGCAAAAAGGGGGCTGGATCCCAGGCGTTATAGGCTATCTAGGATCTTATCTTTCCTCCAGACAGGCTTGGAGGCCGGTTTACGTCTTTCTTCACTAAAAGTGCAGATCTCTGCATTGTCTGTCCTGTTTCAGAGAAGACTGGCTCTACTACCGGATGTTCGTACCTTCCTGCAGGGAATACAGCCTCCGTTTGTCCCTCCGGTTGCCCGGTGGGAACTCTCCCTGGTTCTCCGAGCTCTGCAGTCTCCTCCGTTCGAACCATTGCGCTCAACTGATCATGGCTCACTTGGAAGACTATTTTCCTTTTTGCTATTGCTTCTGCTCGACGAGTGTCCGACTTGTCGTGGTGTTCCCTTTATTTTGTCTTCCATCCAGACAGGGCAGTTCTTCAAACTCACACCTCTCATTTGCCTAAGGTTGTCTCGAGGTTCCACATCAATCAGGAAATTGAGATCCCTGCCTTCAGGTCTTCTGATCAAACGGCCTCGGAATATTCTTTGGATGTGGTCCGGGCACTTCACATCTTTGTAAAGTGTATGAAGACAGTTCGTTAATCAGATGCCCTCTTTGTCCTGCATGTTGCCCACAAGTGAGGTTGGCCGGCATCTAAACAGACGGTGGCCCAGTGGATCAGATCCACTATCCGCCAGGCCTGTCGGGACTCTGACCTTCTGGTCCCTGTCGGGATTCGGGCTCACTCCACGCGGTCGGTGAGTGCTTCTTGGGCTGTCCATGGTGGGGCTACTGCGGAGCAGCTGTGCAGGGCGGCTACTTGGTCATCTCCTAGTACCTTTTTGCTCTTTTACGCATTTGATACCTTTGCTTCCAGGGACTCTGCCTTTGGACAGAGTGTACTCAGCGTGGCTCAGGCGCGTCCCCAGCCCTGAGAGGTTGCTTTAGGATGTCCCAGCGTAAACCCTGTGTCTCCCATGGACTCGAGATAGAAAAGGAGATTCATGTTCCTACCTGTTAAATCCTTTTCTTCGAGATTCATAGGAGACACAGGGATCCCTCCCTGATGCGCCTGCTTTTATGTTTCACAGTATTTTATAGGTTTTTGCGGTTAGGTTAGGCCTGTTGTGTGTGGCCTTGTATGTTGCATATTGTCTTCCTTCTCTCTTTGCTCCTGCATTGGGTTTGTTTACTAAAAAACTGGTGGCCTGGGGCGGGGTATAGGAGGGGAGGAGCCCGGTTCCCGGAGGCAGAGGATTTTGTTTAACCCGTTTGGTGCCTGCCAGGTCCATTACCACCTATACCCCAGCGTAAACCCTGTGTCTCCTATGGATCTTGAAGAAAAGGATTTAACAGGTAAGAACATAAATCTCCTTTTCTTTAATCCCTACTTGCTCCCAACTTTTTCTAGTATCCTTTTCTCTCTCTCACCTCTCTTGTTTCTCTTCTGTCAGTACCCAAATTAGTATATCTGGATCCAAACAGCTGTTTCCCATTAATATATCAGCAAATTCCCATATTTTAATTGCTTGGTGGACAACCGGGATCCTCCTATTTTATTCGCCCACCTATCAATAAAGTTTGCCTTGGAGTGAGCCTATCTCTATTTTCCCTAATTATATATATATATATATATATATATATATATATATATATATATATATATATATATATATATATATATATATATATATATATAGTAGTTGTGTCCACATCCCCTTTTACCCATCCCCTGATCGCCTTTAATTGGGACGCCACATAGTATAATCGGAAATGGGGAAGACCTAGCCGCCCCTTTCTTTGACCCTTGTCAATGTACCAATACTGATTCTTGCGCTCTTCCCTCCCCATATAAAGGATGCTGTAATACTATCCATTCTCCCTGGTATGTCTGTTGGTGACTGTTGGAAGATGTACGACAGCTTAGGCAGTATCACCGGATTAACTCTACCCATCAATGACCAGGGCAGTCTCCTCCATGATTTACCTTCTCCTGGTAATGTGTCATTAATGGTTCAATGTTCTTTCTAACAAAATCCTGTGAGCAGTTCTAGACTCTGACACCAATGTAGTTCCTCTCTTCTACCCCCCTCAGGGGCGAATCCTGACTATATTTACCAATACAGTTGTCTTTTACTGGGAAATATTAGATTTCCCCCAATTTATCTTTCACCCTGAATACCCCCAACATTTGTATTATATCTAGGACCACAGGTACTTCTATTCTATAGTCAGATGTATACCGACATGTCGCCCGTGTAAAGCAATATGGCCTCTTCTTCACCTCCTACAGCTTTGAATACCTGCAACTTTGTCTGATCTCTAATAATGCATGCCAGGGGCTCTATTACCAAATTGAATAACACAGGGCACAGGCGCACCCCTTCCTAGTCCCCATGGTGATCCCAAACTAATCAGAGATATACCCAGTTATTTGGACCCTGGCCCTGGGGTCAGCATATAGCATTTATACTCCATTTATAACCTGCGGTCCGAATCTGTATTGCTTTAGAACTGCCTATAGGTATACCCACTCTACACTGTCATACGCCTTGGCTGCGTCCAAGGATATTACCGCGGTGGTCTCTGACTGCTGGTGTCCTGCCTGCAAATTATTGTACATCCTCCTGATATTAGAGGTAGTGCTTTTGCCCTTACGAAACCCTGTCTGATCTATGTGTACAATATTCTGAGTTACTGAGTCCAATCTGACGGACAAAATCTTTGCTGATGTTTTTGCATCCGTGTTTATAAGGTAGAGGCCTAAACGATTCTGGATTGTTCAAATTCTTCCCCCTCTTCGGGATCACTACAATCAAAGCCTCGTTCATAGAATCCGGCATTTTCCCCTCTACTAGGCTAACGTTTAAATAGTCCCACAAGCCTGGGGGCCATCACCTCTATATTTCTTCTATACCTCCATTGGGAGTCCATCGCACCCAGGTGCTTTCTCTGAAGGGCAGAACCTTATAGCATTCCTGACTTCTGTTGTTATTTCCTTCTCTAATGTAGCGCCAAGAACGCCTCCTGATTGAGTGCCATGATTTTAATCTTGTTTGTCCAATCTATACTTGCTTGTTCCCAATCCTAACTTCCAGCTCATTACGTCTTCTCTGTAATACTAGATTTTCCCTTAGTGGTTTCGTGAAACCAATCCTTTTAATTAGCTGTCCTCTCAAAACCGCTTTTCCTGCATCCTAGAATTACTCCCGTCATTATTTTCAAAGTATTCCTCCTGTTCCTGGGTTATCCCCGAACCCCGCACCCACCTGATCCAACTATGCCGGATGGACTTGTTTTGCTGTTGGTAGAACTGGACCATAATGGGCGCAGGGTCGGAAATCCCCCTAGGGAGATACTCCATTTTCTCAATTTTTGGCATTGCCTTATTATCAACAAAAGAAATACCAATCCGAGACAAAGAATTGTAGGATTGTGAATAGCATGAATATGCCAAAGCATTTGGTTTTTTCCCCCTCCACACATCTCTCCATCCTATATCAGTCACAAATTTATCGAACCCCTTATTACCCACTTTACTCCTTCCTGCCAGCTTATTCCACCAATCCTTACTGGGATCCATCACGTTATTAATATCGCCTCGGCATATTGTTTCAGCGCCATTAGATCTAGCCACAAATTCCGTGGCTCGCTGTAACACATCGTACTGAAATGGCGGAGGGACGTATACCGCCAGTATACACATTCACGCCATTCAACAAACATTGCAAGAAAACATATCTACCATTTTATCTATCTCTGTTCTACATACAAATTGCAGACTCTTGTGTATAAGAACTCACACACCTCTGGGTGTACTTGAAAATTTTGAATGCTATTCCTACCCCACAGAGAGATCTGTGCTTACTTTCTAAGCAATCTGACTAGATTGCTTAGAAAGTAAGCACAGATCTCTCAGTGTGTATGCTCCGAGAGATTAAATAGTCAGTGCATACAGTCAAAATCAGATTGCTTAGCAAATGACTGCAAATCTCTGTGTGTACAGAATGAGAGATACTGATCGCAATCTCTCATTCTGAACAACTACCCAGCTTTTTTTTGCTTAAGTAAAATTGCTTAGCACAAATCTCTGTGTGTGTATGTGCTCTCCATGGGAGATCTTGACACCAGCAAAATTGCTTAGCACAGATCTCTACGTGTGTATGCCCCTTTATATTGTGGGGTCAGAATAAATCTGCCCTCCTGGATATTGGGAGGGAGAACATTAACCTGGCAAGCCGAGGAGCAGCCAACAATACAGCATTGCTAATAAGTAATAACTGCAGGCAATGTATATCAGAAGCAACGTCAATCAGGCGTCCCGCTTTCCAAGGCATCCCCTTGATATTTAAGATTGGGGTAGATCTTACCAGTCTCTCTATCCAACACCTTTTCACATGCCCCTGTATGCTGTTGAACCAGACACCTTATTTACCCAAGGGATGGGGGTACACACCTCTCAGCGGGAGACTGCTCAGCGTTAGCTGCTATTGCCGCCGCAAGCTCCGATGTCCCTGTATCTCAAACGCCAGCTCCAGATCCCATGCTGAGGGGACCCCCCCTCTCCGATTTCCTGCTCTGAGTCGCTCACCCCCCCAACTGCCGTGTGCTGCGTTCCACTGGCTGTCCGTGCCTTGCTGTAGCCACGCTGAGACACCAGTCACAGACCAGATCTGCGTCCCGGAATCCTGGGGAAGCAGCTTCACCCTCTCTCCACATGCAGACAGATCTCCTGCACACACACGCCGGAGAGTCCAAGAGCTCCCCCCGCCCTACAACTGCACCTCCATGATCACGCCCCCTCTCGCTGCCCAGATCTGAGGAATAGAAATGGGCTACAGCAGGGGCTCAGGGTTCTTCTCTTGGATTGTGTGCATGGTACCTGGCCTTGCAAGGCAGGACCAGAGTGGAGTGAGCTGTGGTACCACTAGCACCAGCAGCAGAGACACAGCCAGGACTAGACACAGCTGCCATAGGTGCATGGTTAGTGTTCAACTTCTAACCGGAACTGGGTGACTTTCCGGTGTACCCTACTCACAGGAGTAGTGGACTCACTCAGGCCGAGATCAGTAAGACAGATATTATCGCCCTTTCCAGCATCCGGCAGGAGGATCCCAGCACTCATACTCCAGGAGGTGATTACTGACTGTAATCCTTACTGTGTGAGTGCCGGACCCACACAGACACCGGGACGCCACGCAGTGCTGTAACCGCGGCCTTTCTCATGGCGGTGATGAGCGATAGGCGGAAATAAAGCACATATGACCCGATGTTTTCACAATCAATAATATTGTGACAGCTGTGTATAAGAGTAATGTAAATACCAAGCAGCGTGGATTTACTTACAGATAGTATACACCAAGGTATATTACCATCACTGAGTATTGGGGGGGTCGGTGAAAGCCCCAGTGCTATAGTCCCTTATATTACATGTAGAACCCACACGGTTTTGAATTTATAGTTATTGCAGTTTGGAATCTTGTGGTAAAACTGCAGAGAATCAGCCGCTGCTCAATAAATCTGTCCCACAGTATAATAGCATGTGATAATGTTATTACCCCCACAGACATACACATTCCAAAGTAACACTGCATCCGGAAAGTATTCAGAGTGCTTCACTTTTTCCACATCTTGTTATGTTCCAGCCATATTCCAAAATGGAATGAATTAAATTTTACCCTCAAAATTTACATGCACTACCCCATAATGGCAACATGAAAAGGTTTATGGAGATTTTTGTTAAAAAAAAAAAGTAAGAAATCACATGTACATAAGTATTCACAGCCTTTGCCATGAAGCTCAAGATTAATCTCAGGTGCATCCTGTTTCCACCGATCATCCTTGAGATGTTCCTACAGCTTAATTGGAGTCCACTTGTGGTAAATTCAGGTGATTGGACAGGACTTGGAAAGGCGCACACCTGTCTATATAAGGTCCCACACTACACAGTGCACGTCTGAGCACAACCAAGCATGAAGTCAAAGGAATTGTCTGTAGACCTCTGAGGCAGGATTGTGACGAGGCACAAATCTGGGGAAGGGAACTGAAAATATCTGCTGCTTTGAAGGTCCCAATGAGCACAGTGGCCTCCATTATCCATAAATGGAAGATCGAAACACCAGGACTCTTCCCAGAGCTGGCTGGTCGTGTAAACTGAGCATTCGGGGGAGAAGGGCTCAAGTTAGGGAGGTGACCAAGAGAGAAGAACCTGCCAGAAGGACAACCATCTCTGCAGCAATCAGGCCTGTATGGTAGAGTGGCCAGACAGAAGCCACTCCTTAGTAAAAAGCACATGGCAACCCATCTGGAGATTTCCATGAATAGGATAGAAGGAAAGATGAATGCAGCGATGTACGGAGATATCCTGGATGAAAACCTTCTCCAGAGCGCTCTTGACCTCAGACTAGGGCAATGGTTCTTTCAGCAGGACAACGGCCCTAAGCACACAGCCAAGATATCAAAGGAGTTGCTTCAGGACACCTCTGTGAATGTTCCTGAGTGACTTGAATTTGAATTTAACATCTCTGTAGAGATCTGAAAATGGCTGTGCACCGACCCTTCCCATCCAACCTGATGGAGCTTGGGAGGTGCTGCAAAGAGCAATGGGCAAAACTGCCCAAAGAAAGGTGCCAAGCTTGTGGCATCATATTCAAAAAGACGTGAGGCTGTAATTGCTGTCAAAGGTGCGGAGTGAAGGCTGTGAATACTTATGTACATGTGATTTCTTAGGTTTTTATATTAAATAAATTATCAAAAATCTCCAATAATGTTATAATTTTGTTTGTAGAATCTTGAAAGGAAACAATTAATTTATTCCATTTTGAAATACGGCTGTAACATAACAAAATGTGGAAAAAGTGAAGCGCTGTGAATACTTTCCAGATGCACTGTATAATCCCTACATTGGGCTGTGATAGAATCGCCAATCCTCGCTGTCCGCCGGAAGGGGGGGGGGGGCTTGCATGCCTCGTTCCAAATGAGCTCTCTGACATTTATGCTGATGTTACAGTTCTATTGCTGCTGTGATTTATTCAAAGAGATAGAAAAAGGATGCCAGGCGCAATCAATTAGCAGCTGTTCCAATTGGGTTGTGTTAATCCCCTTTATACGAGTATATGGGTAAAAGAAAAAATGTGAGGAACAGCGCTTCTGCTTTACTATGGTATGAATACACTGTACCCGGCTAGGTAATAAGAACGAGTAATTTGAATGATTAGCTCAACATTAAAATATTGCATGCATAAGTTAAAAAAGGAGCCACAAAGAGTCTAGTGCGTCTCAATAGTGTATATACTGCCCCTCCAATAAATCAATCAAGGGTGTAGATAACCTGTATATAATCCCGGGCGATTGTCCAGCACGTAGGAATTAGTCCAGGCAGATTTTGTATCCGTAATTGAAAAAAACTCGAAGATATTTGAGCAAGGGGTCCACAAGCTGTAGAAAGTGGAAGCCAATCCCTCGCCGAGTTGACCAACGGTACCTGGAAGTGTTCCTTTGATTATGCCGGTCCGGGTAAGAGGTGATAGTCAGGAGTGCAGTTTTAGTCCCAATTGAATAGGCTTGAAATAAAACAATAGTATTCTCAACGCGTTTCAACGTGGAAGCACCCACGTCTTCATCAGGAAGAATGAATGAATCACTAGTGTCCTGGGGATAATATATATACGCCTCAGTTAATTATACAAACACTTACAGGTGTACCTAGCCGTGTACAGTTTCACTCAATAGTGAACAAAATAATAGCACAGAAGACATATACACATTGATCCCATTTCCAATTACAAATCTTGTTAGAAATTAAGATTTTGATAAAGGATCATAAATAAATAAATATTAAACTTTTGTATATAACATCAGTGATGGTCCGGTCACATGACCCATATGGATCACGTGACCGTCCGGTCTTTTAGGAATCAAGGACAGCTGTTAAAATAATCAGTAAGACATACCCTTCAGGGCGATCACACTCTAATTGTCCTATTTCAACAGAGGATCTAGTTTCTGGATATAAGGCGCCTGTCTCCATCTGCCCCGCCAGTCCCCATCCCTGCCTGCGGCGAAAGTGAGCCGCATTGGTTGGCGGAAACTACACAAGTACCCAACAATCTAAACCGACCAATTTTTTGGGCAGAAATCCGGGATGCTACCATTGCATGGGATGCGCAACGTGTAGCCATCTTGACGTTGGTCAACAATTTGCTCATCCTAGATCAGGTAAAAGGTTCCACATTATATATGTCCTGAGTTGTATGTCCCGTTTTGTCATCTACATGATTACATGCCGGTGCAGTCTTATTTACGTGGGCAAAACTATTTGTACTTTTAGGGAACGGGCTGGGCAACATCGCTCAGGGGTCAGGTTGGCACTAAATGGAAAAGAAGTAGACCAGCCGGTTGCTCGGCACTTTGTCGAAGCAAAACATTCACTTGCGACACTTAGGTACAAGTTAATTGATCACGTTCCGGCCTCTAAGCGAGGGGGTGATAGAGAAAAAGTTTTACAACTAGAAACGTTCTGGATTCACAAATTGAACTCAGTGGCACCATTGAGTCTCAATGAATCCATCTCCTTTGCATGTTTTTCTTGAATTGCTTGATTTCTTCTTCTCCCCTGGATTGAATACATGCTGCATCATGTACTCTCCGAGTCAGGTCATGGGCACCGCAACAGCATCCCTTTAATAGTAAATTTAGGTGTAATGGCCATTTAAATTATTAGGCATGAAAATTTTTGCCTTTATCCATTTATGCTGAGGTTCTCCATCAAAAAGTTTGTGGAAAACACATTTACACATTAAATAGGGACAACTGCAGTCTATGTGCCTGACAGCGGTAGCTACATGATGAAAAATATACGAGATACTTTACCCCTCAGATGTTTCTATCATTTGTTCCACAATCCAATTTGCTAATACGGGTTGAGTATCCTCTATCCGTGCATCCCCTATCCAAATTATTCCAAATACCGTGGTTTTTGGAATCATTCTAATTTTTTTTTTAACCCCCCTAACCCTCTTTTCATACTTACCAAGTCCCAGGGCGTCCACAGCAGGCCTCCGGCATCTTCTCCAGGGTCTCCAGCGGTCCCAGGAATGCATTGCGTGAGCGCGTGCCGGTGACGGCACCGGTGCGCGCGCACACTCGCGCAATGCATTCCTGGAACCGCTGGAGACCAGGAGAAGATGCCAGAGGCCTGCTGTGGACGCCCGGGGACTGCGCGGACGCCGAGGGACCACCGGACACCATCAGGGGACAGGTAAGTATGGCTACAAAAAATTATTCCAAAAAACGGAAAATTCCCCTATCCGGAATGCTCGTGGTCCCAAGCATTTCGGATAGGGAATACTCAACCTGTATGTGTCTATATTGCATTTAATTCTGTGTCTGAGTGTCTTAGTAATTTTCAGACCAATACACAGATGTTTGGTTTTGCACATTTTTTTGTTCTTATCATGCTCTGAAATTCCCTACACGGACCAGCTGGGATTGCTCTCAAGTTGTCAATTAATTATAATGGAATGGTCACAGACATGCGCAATAAGGCACAGCTTTTGCTGCCGGACACTGAGCAGATACGGAGGTTTTTGTCCTCCGGTGTATGCTGTATGACGTAATACGCTGACCGCGGCAATGCCCGCCCAGCCCCAGGGGAGGGACACCGCACGCCATTGCACTTGGCTGTTCTTATAAGGTTAGGATGTCTGTATTTTCACTTGTGTTCTTGATAAAAATCCAGTGTGATTGTGATTGAAACGTTGAATGCGAACAGACCTTTGTGCAGGTGTCTTATTCTAAGTGCCGCCCGAACGCTTGGATATTGGAGGTGGAGTAGGAACTTTTGCCTGGGAGGGCACCAGGGTCAATTTTTGTGGAGTTGTGTCGAAGTGCCGCCCGAACGACACACACACACATATAGTAAGGTGACCAACTTTATTACAATGAAAAGGAGGACACAAATTGAAGAAAAAAATATGAATAAAAGAAACCTAAATAGAGTAGCAGGGTGGGCGGGGGTGGAACTAGCGGGCCCCAGCAACCCATACCTCCCAACTTCTAATCCATGGCAAAATGGACAAAAACATGCTCCATAGGCACGTGCCTGAAATTTGGGGCATGGCCTGGCGGCAAGGGGGCATGGCCTACAAACCCAGTCAGTTGAAAATAAAAGCCGGTACTTGTTTCCTAGCACAGCACCCATCACATGCCATAAGGTATGCGATGCGATATTCGGGAAAATTACCCTGAATGTAAATTAAATATCGCATGCCAGCAAATGGCATGGTATGCAATGCGATTTTGAATTGTACAACCCTGATGGGTGCTTACAATGTTAAATGCACCCCCCATTGTCCACGCCAGCCCCACTATCAACGCCAACCCGAAGCGTGGCGAGTGCAGAGAGCCCGCGAGGGGCGGCGGTACGCATCCTCCGACCTTTTCATACCCCCACTATCCACGTCGGCATGGAGTTGATTTTAGACAGCGTGGCGAGCGCACGAGGAATACATGTAAACTAAACCGCGTGCGCTCGCCACGCTTCGGGCTCGGTGGCTCGCCACACTATCTGAAGTCAACTCCATGCCGATGTGGATAGTGGGGTTATGAAAAAGTCGGCGGACGCGTACCGCCGGCCCTTGCGGGCTTGCTGCGCTCGCCACGCTTTGGGTTGGCGTTGATAGTGGGGGTGGCGTTGACAATGGAGGTGTATTTAACATTGTAAGCACCCATCAGGGTTGTACAATTAAAAATCGAATCGCATCGCATGCCGCTATATTGTATGCGATGCGATGCAATGTATAAGATGCAGTAAGATCAAAATCGTGGGCGCCGTGCTAGGAAACAAGTATATAATATATATAATGCCAAGCATATGATTATGCACTTTCTCCTGACTGACTGGGAAAGTGGGTAATTAGCGCTATTAGCAGTGGCGTAACTACTGACGGAGCAGGGGGTGCAGCTGTAATGGGGCCCAAGCAGTTTCTAGGGCCCGCAGCTCCCCCTGTACCCAGTCCTGACTGCACCATAGCTTAGTGGCATTCAGCGCTCCCTGCTCCACCTTGCAACAGCCCCTCACCTTGGCCCGGCCACTGCAAGCTGCAGCACATCCACTGAGGATGAAGCTGCGGTCCCTCAACCCTCCTGGCCGGCTTCCAGCAGTCCTGCGATTTGCGAAAATTTAGGGGATGTGACCTAATGCAGTGAAGTGCCCACCCCCATAAGAGGCCCCTTGGCTGTGCTCCCAACGACTGCTGAAATGAGGTATGGTCATCCCCACTCTCTTTCTGAAGCTGTCTAACTTCCCCCCTCTCTTTTTCAAATGCTGTCCCATCCCCCTCTATCTGACGCTGTCTCCTACCCCTCTCTGGTGCAGTCTCATATCCCTCTCTGATGCTGTCTACTACTCCTCTATGACTGTCTCCCCCCTCTCTGACGCTGTCATCCCCCCTCTCTCTGATGCCGTTTCCTCCCCCTCTTTCTCTGATGCAGTCTCCACCCCTTATTTTTCTGATGCTGTCTCCTCCACCTTTTTCTCTGACGCTGTCTCCTGCCCCTCTTTCTCTGACCTCATCTCCATTCACCTCTTTCTGACGATATCTCTGCCTCTCTCTCTGACGCAGTCTCCTTTCCCCTCTCTCTCTCTCTAACATCATCTCCTCCCCCTCTCGCTGATGCAGTCTCCTTTACCTCTGTTTGATGCCATCTCCTCCCCTTCTCTCTGACACTGTCTCCTTCCCCCTCTCTCTGACGCCTCTCTCTCTTGCTAGCCTAATGCTGGGTACACACTAAAGCAATTGTCGCGATACAGTGCATACATACAGACCAATACTGTTCACAATATCAGTCAGTGATGTCACCTGACCCTGCTCCGTACATGCAGCCTCTGACAATACTGTGACATTGCACATCTTTAACGATATTGACCGTACAACCTCAATAATATTCATGTGATATCGGTATTGTGCATAGCGTTACCGATAAATCAGCCAGTGTGTACCCAGCGTAGGGGAATTGTAGTGACAATGTGGGGGAAATTTACTGAGATGGGAGTTGTATTTCACATGGGGGGGACTTCTCAAGAGTTTGCTATGGGGCCCACAGCGTTCTAGTTATGCCCCTAGGTATTAGGGGGGCAGTTGACATTAGTTTTGCCTAGGATGCCAAGAAGCTGGCTCTGACACCTGGTATTATACTGCAGCCTGTGTGAGTAGAGCAGCAGCTCCCCTGTAAGTGCCCTTATGGCTCACACCCAGCAATCACTACTATGCTGTTACTAGCAGTATAATACCTGGGGTCACCTGGTGCCAGCTGCAGCACTCTCCCTCCTGCCTGCCATGCACACCAGGAAGGGACGTTTCCCTGGTAACACAGCTCCTCCCACTTTGCCCCACACAGGAAATACACTTTGGCTACAGCCGCGGGGGAGTCTGGGAGTGGGAGCTGAGTACAAACCACAACAAAATGGCCGCCGCTATATGAGGACACTGGGACATCACAGCCGAAGCTGTAATTACCTTGTGTGAATCATGCATAGAGAGAGATTTCTGTGAGGCGAGGTCACCAGTAGCTAATAGATTCCATGCGATAACACCACCAGAAAGGTTCCATAATAATTGTCCCTTGTGAAAGGGAGCGGCGGACGTTTTCCCGAAGACCGATCCCTGCATTCAGTCAGTGACGTGGCGGCGCAGCATCTCGGCTCCCTGCTGATCTTACCTGAGGCCTCTCACTTCCAGCAGCCGCGGTGATTAAGTTACTGGGGACAGAGAGAAGACATTGCTGTATCTGGCAGCATGTGATGGTATTGTGCTGCCCTGGTGTTGTTATACAGGGTGAGAAGCCTGTGGTGTCCTGTTATACAAGGGGGAGCGGCCCACGGCATCCTGTTTATGCAGTTGGAGCGGCCTGTGGTGTGAGCGGCCTCTGGCGTCCTATTTATACAGGGGAAGCGGCCTGTGGCATCCAGTTACAAATGTTATACAGAGGGAGCAGCCTTTGGTATGGTGTTATTATTATATAGTTCAGCAGCTTCTGCCTTTTTTTAAAATTACCATTAGGGAGCAGCTTTTGTTGTCCTGTTACAAAACTTAAATTCATTTTATTTATTTTTTTCAGGGTTTTTAGTCTCTGATATCTTCTTAGTAGTAGTATGATGATTATACAGGGCGAGCAGCCTTTGGTGCCCCATTAAAATGACTTTGAGACAACCATGTACTACAATGGACGTTGTAGTGGTATACTATAGCGCTTATGAGTTTGAAGAAACTCAGGGAGCCCGAGGTGTGCTCCCACCACCACCAGTGCTGTGCCTAAACCATACCTCCCAACTGTCACGATTCCGTCGGGACAGTCCCGATTTTCGGGTACTGTCCCGACGTCCCACCCGCGGCAGGCATTGTCCCGCTGCGGGGGGTGGCAGTTGGGAGACCCCCCAATCTAGTAGAATAGACGCTGTGCGCATGCGCACAGCGTCTATTCTCGTATGAAAATGAGGTCGCGGCTAATTAGCATAAGCCGCGCCCTCATTTGCATACGCCCCGCCCCCTTTTCGGGGGCGGGGCGTATGCAGAAGTTGGGAGGTATGTAAAGTTGGGAGGTATGTAAACACGTGCAAAGGGGGCAGCGCTTATACTATACATGTACCCATTGTTCTCTGTATGATGTATATTTATATGTGGAAACATTAGAGGCTGCTCTTGTGCCTCTGTGTGGATTTCTCTTATGGTGGCCATACACTACTGGGATGTATCGCAGCAGTGTATGGCCCCCTCCGAACCACCTGGTACCTGCATACGATGCATCACATGCAGTCCTTTCACATGCGATGTATCCCATGCGACCCCATTCCCCACCACTGGGAGGTGGAACGAGTCGGCGAGTGGGCAGCAGGTCCGACCTCCTGCTCAGGTACGATGTGAATTGGACCCAAGGCGGACACATTCGATTTCTTGGCCCGCTTGCTTTTTTCTTTGTGGGTGTTTTACATTATACAGTAACACCAGGGGATGTGACCAGGGAGGTGACTGCTGGGAATGGGACATTAGACAGTAACACTGGGGATGTGACCGGAGAGGTGACTGCTGGGAAAGGGACATTATACAGTAACACTGGGGATGTGACCGGAGAGGTGACTGCTGGGAAAGGGACATTATACAGTAACACCGGGGGATATGACCGGAGAGGTGACTGCTGAGAATGGGGCATTATACAGTAACACTGGGGATGTGACCGGAGAGGTGACTGCTGGGAATGTGACATTATACAGTAACACCGGGGATGTGACCGGAGAGGTGACTGCTGGGAATGGGACATTATACAGTAACACCGGGGATGTGACCGGAGAGGTGACTGCTGGGAATGGGACATTATACAGTAACACCGTGGGATGTGACCGGAGAGGTGACTGCTGGGAATGAGACATTATACAGTATCACCGGGGGATGTGACCGGAGAGGTGACTGCTGGGAATGGGACAGTATACAGTAACATCGGGGAATGTGACCGGAGAGGTGACTGCTGGGAATGGGACATTATACAGTAACACCGGGGATGTGACCGGAGAGGGGACTGCTGGGAATGGGACATTATACAGTAATACTGGGGAATGTGACCGAAGAGGTGACTGCTGAGAATGGAACATTATACAGTAACACTGGGGATGTGGCCGGAGAGGTGACTGCTGGGAATGGGGCATTATACAGTAACACGGGGGGATGTGACCGGAGAGGTGACTGCTGAGAATGGGACATTATACAGTAACACCGGGGGATGTGACCGGAGAGGTGACTGCTGGGAATGGGACATTATACAGTAATACTGGGGAATGTGACCGGAGAGGTGACTGCTGAGAATGGAACATTATACAGTAACACTGGGGATATGACCGGAGAGGTGACTGCTGGGAATGGGGAATTATACAGTAACACTGGGGATGTGACCGGAGAGGTGACTGCTGGGAATGGGGCATTATACAGTAACATGGGGGGATGTGACCGGAGAGGTGACTGCTGAGAATTGGACATTATACAGTAACACCGGGGGATGTGACCGGAGAGGTGACTGCTGGGAATGGGACATTATACAGTAACACCAGGGGATGTGACCAGGGAGGTCACTGCTGGGAATGGGACATTATACAGTAACACCAGGGGATGTGACCAGGGAGGTCACTGCTGGGAATGGGACATTATACAGTAACACAGGGATGTGACCAGAGAGGTGACTGCTGGGAATGGGACATTATACAGTAACACCGGGGGATGTGACCAAAGAGGTGACTGCTGGGAATGGGACATTATAGAGTAACACAGGGATGTGACCGTAGAGGTGACTGCTGGGAATGGGACATTATACAGTAACACCGGGGGATGTGACCAAAGAGGTGACTGCTGGGAATGGGGCATTATACAGTAACACCGGGGGATGTGACCGGAGAGGTGACTGCTGGGAATGGGACATTATACAGTTACACTGGGGAATGTGACCGGAGAGGTGACTGCTGAGAATGGGACATTATACAGTAACACTGGGGATGTGACCAGGGAGGTGACTGCTGGGAATGGGACATTATACAGTAACACCAGGGGATGTGACCAGGGAGGTCACTGCAGGGAATGGGACATTATACAGTAACACTGAGGGATGTGACTGAAGAGGTGACTGCTGGAAATGGGACATTATACAGTAACACAGGGGGATGTGACCAGGGAGGTGACTGCTGGGAATGGGACATTATACAGTAAAACCGGGGGATGTGACCGGAGAGGTCACTGCTGGGAATGGGACATTATACAGTAACAGAGGGATGTGACCGGAGAGGTGACTGCTGGGAATAGGACATTATACAGTAACACCGGGGGATTTGACCAAAGAGGTGACTGCTGGGAATGGAGCATTATACAGTAACACCTAGGGGAATGTGACCGGAGAAGTGACTGCTGGGAATGGGGCATTATACAGTAATGCCAGGGGATGTGACCAAATAGGTGACTGCTAGGAATGGGACATTATATAGTAACACCTGGGGGATGTGACCGTAGAGGTGACTGCTGGGAATGGGACATTCTACAATAACACCGGGGGAGGTGGCCGGAGATGTGACTGCTGTGGATGGGACATTATACAGTAACACCGGGGGATGTGACTGAAGAGGTGACTGCTTGGAATGGGACAGTATACAGTAACACAGAGGGGTGTGACCGGAGAGGTGACCACTGGGAATGAGGCATTATACAGTAACACGAGGGGATGTGTCTGGGTGATGACTGTATCACTGTATGTGTCGGTTTTCTAGAAGGTGTCAGGATGTCACTGTCTGTCTCTCCATGCAGGAGGAGGATTATATAGAGGAACACAAGGGTCTGTGCAGGAATGTTATGATGGAGAATCACCGACCCCTCACATCACTGGGTAAGAGGAGACTTTATGTTATTGTACAGGGGAGAGCAGGTATGGGGGCCCCCAATATACACACTTCATTTGCTAATCCACATGTACAATATATTCAGTCACTGTGTGTCTCCTACAGATGGGCCCAGTAACAGAGATACACCAGAGAGATGTCCCAGTCTTCTGTATTCCCAGCACTATACAGAGGAGACTCACAGGACCCCACAGGAGGATCAGGTGGGTGGAAATTAGGGTCTTCCCAATATACCAAAGTGACTTCTCTATATAAATTGCAGCGTGTGCGTGTGTGTATATTATACACTAATATTTTACTATATACAATGATGTTCTGCTGTGTAATCTCACTAGCATCAGACATTACTAATGTGATATTTTTTTGTAGGTTCAATGTGAAGATATGTCTGATATTAAGGCAGAAGACACAGAGGAAGAAGAGTATGTGTCAGATAAGAAAGAAGATATAAAGACAGAAGACACACATATGAGGGGTGATCAGCAGTGTAAGAAGGAGGAAATCCCTACAGATATCAGCACAGGTGAGGATAAATCACTTATTATATACACACAGTATTTTTCTTGTGCTGTTAATACAGCTTTACAGCTATTTCATACATCAGGAGCCATCAGCCCCTATTATACTCCTGCTCTCCCCTCTCATCATGTCACTGTGTGTTACCAGCCCAGAGATCTGATCATTCTCCTCCCCACACTCTCTGGTGTATCTCATACATCAGGAGCCATCAGCCCCTATTATACTCCTGCTCTCCCCCTCACATCATGTCACTGTGTGTTACCAGCCCAGAGATCTGATCACTCTCTCCCCACACACTGGTGGAAAAGGATAATCATGATAATCAATACTTAAAAATATATTAATTAAAGTGAATGCTGTCTAACGAGATTATTAAAAGACCAGTTATGTGTTATTGCAGCTCCCAATAGGTATTCTGTATACCTTAGACAAAAATAAAATAACAATTAAGAGAGTGCTATAACAGAAGTATAGATTACTTTATTAGCATTAAAAAGTAGCAAGGGATGAGGCGGGGGGGGGAGTAGGTCTCTTTCTTCTTTACCAGTATTGGCAGGACTCCTGTTCACCGGTGCCGGGCTCCCCTACAAGTTCCCCTCTCCCCCTGCCTGATCCATTGTGACTAACGTCACAGCTGGGTGGGCACCTTTACATGCTCCCACCCATTTCAGCTGGCAATCACCGCCGGTTCCTGCAGCGGGTTATATGGGCGGACGGCAGATGGACCCAATTGTAGTCCATTCAGGCCCCCACATATTCCCATGGGGGACCGATGGTGGTGCCCTGCGCATAATCAGTTATGTGCAGGGCTTCTTTGGGACCAACCCCACCGACTTACCCTCTCAGCGTGGCACTCGAGCAGGAGGTGATGACCCACGGGAACACCCAGCGTTTCATGGGCATTCCTACTCCCACTCCGAGACTCGGTACAGACTTAACCAGAATCGGTGCCATAGCACAATGCACCAATATATCGGCCATCGGCTCTGTTGCACAGCTCACGTTGGTTACAGTCCTATTACTGGTGCCTAATGGCTGACGGACAAGCGATATATCGGCCAGTGTGTGCGCAGCATTAGACATGTTCAGTTTAAGTGATAAAACATCCATGAACATTTCCTTCTCAATGTAACCAATTCTGTCTGTTGTCATTCACCTGTTTCCTGTAGATGGGCGCACAAGCAGGAATACCTCGGAGGGAGATCTCATGGTGTCTCCAGAATATATACTAGAAGATAAGAACATCAGACAAGATTCTCCAGAAGATATCCCCATTATCCCCAATACACACCCAACATTTCCCAGTGCAGATATTTCATCTGGTCCCTTTAGTCATGAGGAACCTTCTACTGATCATTCAGACCTTACTACACACAGTACAGGTCATAAAGATGATACAGTATCATCCAGTTCTGAGTTTGGTGAGAGTTCTATACATCAGACAGATTCTGTTTCACATCCAAAAGATTACATAGTTAAGAAACCATTTTCATGCTCTGAATGTGGGAAGTGTTTTACACTTAAAACCAGTCTTGTTAAACATGAGAGAGTACATACAGGTGAGAAACCATTTTCATGTTCTGAGTGTGGGAAATGTTTTACTGAACAATCCAATCTTATTAAACATGAAAGAGTACATACAGGGGAGAAACCATTTTCATGTTCTGAATGTGGGAAATGTTTTACACTTAAATCCTCTCTTGTTAAACATGTGAGAGTACATACAGGTGAGAAACCATTTTCATGTTCTGAGTGTGGGAAATGTTTTACTGATAAATCCAATCGTGTTACTCATGAGAGAAGTCACACAGGTGAGAAACCATTTTCATGCTCTGACTGTGGGAAAAGTTTTGAAAGAAAATCAGTTCTTGTTATACATCTGAGAAGTCACACAGGTGAGAAACCATTGTCATGTTCTGAATGTGGGAAATGTTATAGCACTAAATCTAGTCTTATTAAACATGAGAGGGTACATACAGGTGAGAAACCATTTTCATGTTCTCAGTGTGGGAAATGTTTTACTGATCAATCCAATCTTATTAAACATGAAAGACTACATACAGGTGAGAAACCATTTTCATGTTCTGAATGTGGGAAATGTTTTACACTTAAATCCAGTCTTGTTAAACATGAGTGGGTACATACAGGTGAGAAACCATTTTCATGTTCTGAATGTGGGAAATGTTATAGGAATAAATCCAGTCTTGTTGTACATGAGAGGGTACATACAGGTGAGAAACCATTTTCATGCTCTGAGTGTGGGAAATGTTATAGGGATAAACCCAGTCTTGTTGTACATGAGAGAGTACATACAGGTGAGAAAACATTTCCATGCTGAATGTGGGAAATGTTTTACCAATAAATGCCATCTTGTTAGACATCAGAGAAACCTTTTCCATGCTTGCAGTGTGGGAAATGTTTTATAAATAAATGTATACTTTGTATATACCAGAAAATAACATTTTGATGAGCAGATCTACATTAAACATGAGCATTGATGTGAGGATACCCTTGTTGCCTGCACAGGGATCATCTCCCTGAAGCAATGCTGGCTCAAGGTCCCCCTAGAAACTGTGGGAGCTACCTGAGGGTTCTTAAATGTAAGCTCAGCAGAAACTGTCCTGGCTGATGTTCCTCCACATTCAACCCCCTCCCCCCTCTCTAGAGCTGCTGACTAAAGGTCCATACACACTGGGTGATTATGCTTAGCGTGTATGGGACAGCAATGATCGCTATCATTGCAGGGGGGGAAGCTGCTTAGTGCATACACATTGAGCGGCTTTCCCCCTGACCGGCGCCGTCAGAGGGGGGAGGACGGCTTTGCATAGCGCAGCGCTATGCAAATCCGTCCTCACAGCCGCTCATCTGCTGGTAATACCAGCAGATGAGTGGCTTTCCTGGCGATGATGCGGGAGTGCGCAGCAGCGCTCATCATCGGGCCATACACACTGGGCGGCTTTGAGCTGAAAGTCGCTCTGTGTGTGTGGGTACAAACATCCGCCCAATCACTGCCCAGATCTCTTTTTTGTTATTCAGTATTTATTTTCTTATTATTACAATATGCATATGATACAGATATAAGATGTTACATCCTATCCTTTCCCCTACCTTATATCTGTGCAGTGTATATGTGCTTTATGTCTGACAAGCGATGCCATTATACCGATTATACTAAACTTACATTGTGCCTCATCTATCTCACCTTCTGTATACTGCCATTTATAATAAAGCTATTCCTGTGTTTGGTCCTGTGTAATAGTGTGGATTTGTATAATGTATATGCATTGTTGTGTATACTGTATAAGCCTCATAGAATTCTGACAGCGTCCATCTCTCCCACGTTTGATGACACTTTCTTACATTATTACTTTTGGTGTATGTGTACTTCTCATTATCTACTGTATGGTTTACCAGATGGATCCAGTGGTATAAATCCGGTGCTTCATGCGCCTCCATTTCCCTGCTATTATTACTTATGCCAGAGCAGCTAGGTTCTCCACCGGCGGTATAAACGGGTCATTGCCCTTACCTGTGGGTTTATGCCCAAAATACATAGTTACATCCAGATATTGTACCGGTAGTCCCACCTTGACCATTATAATTTGGACTTTCTCCCCAAATCTTCTTCCCCTGTGACACTGCCAAATCCTATGCATACATGTACCCTGCTGTATACTGCATTTTGGGCATAAATCTTTTCTTCCTAGGATTCCATGGTTCCCACAGGGTGACATCGAGGTTGTAGGCCGATCCAGAGGACTGTGGCGCCAATCAGCGAAGCTTTGAAAGTTTCCCAGGATGCCTGGCCCCTCTCCCCTATAACCCCGCCTCCATGCTCAGCTCCTCCGTTTGTGTTGGTGCCAGCAGGAAGCTGGAGCACCATTTAATTCAGCTGGGATTACCTCATATAAGTAATCCCAAAGAAGCTTTTATTTTTATTGCTCATTCTTATTTTTACACTGAGCCGCATGATGTGGCTGGGCTGCCTCAGCTGTCAAACACCTGCCGGTGCTGCGGCAGCTCCTAGCACCGCCGGACACTTCTCTCCTAGACGGTGTGGCCGGAGCAGGTAAGGCTCTCTGAGAGCGCATACCGCTGTCATGCTGCACGCCGGGGGAGACAGGCCGCAGCAGCTGGGGTGGATGCTGCTTGTGGCAGGGACTCCACTAGACTACCGGGGCCAGAGTGCAGGCTGGATATATTTACCCATTGCAGGGCTCACTATCCGCAGGTGGGGGAAGACCAGCATGGGGGGGGGGGGGTGCCTAGCCTGCAGCTCCTCCCCCAGCTTTGGGTGCCAATCTGCCGCCCAGGAAGTTGCTTTCTCTTTTCCTGCTCTCCCAAGAGTCCGGCAGCCATCTTTAGCATCACACCCAGAGCCTCCTAGAGCGCGGGTACAGTCTCCCCTGTGAAACCGTTAACACGCTGTAGCGCTTTCACAGATACCTACATCCCACTTACTCCATAGGGTACAGTGGTTGGTTGGGGTGCAGTGGCATTAATTTGCCTCAGCCAACTGCTGGTTGTGTTGTGTATGTGACTTAGTGCTAGTCTAACTTTTCTCCTGTCAGTTCTTTATTGCTGTCCGTAATATTTTTATATCTTCCGCCTCATTACCATGAGAACGCCCAGCGTTGTCATGGGAACGCCCATGGAACGCTGGGCGTTCCAATATGGTAATGGAGCAGCCCGGCGCCCCCCCCCCACCCTTTTCCGCCCCCTCACGCCGTCATGAGTGCGTGAACCCGCGAACCGAAAGTTCGTCGCGGGTGCACGCGCTCTACGTCTGCACATGTGCACAAACGCACCTGCGCATGTGTAGACGCGCAACATCGGTCCTGGAGGACCGAAGGAACTTGAATAACCCCCAGGGTCTCCCAAGCTCCGTTCATGCAGGGCTTGTTCTTGGACCCGTCTCTGGTGTTTGCAGGCCTTGGCTAGGTCTCCTTCTGAACCAATACAATCAGTGGAATATAAATGGCTCACAGCTAAAACAGACAAAGGGATATAGGTGAATTGGGGATGATCAAACTCCGCCCACTGACCTATAGATTCCGGTGCTTTAGGGATAATGGGAATATTAATGAGTATGTATCCACTACTGCTGCAGGTGTTTCTATGAGTTTGCTAGAACTCACAAAAAGATTAGAATATAGGGCCTTATTTTGGTTCACTCTTTCTGACAAAATCCTTCTTCGATGGACAAAACCATTTGCACTGCAGGGGGGCAGATGTAACTTGTGCATAGAGAATTAGATTTGGGTGAGTTATTTTGTTTCTGTACAGGGAAAATACTGACTGCTTTATTTTACACTGCAATATAGATCTCACTTTGAAGAAAAACCCCACCCAAATCTAATTCTCTCTGCACAAGTTACATCTGCCCCACCCGCAGTGCACATGGTTTTGTCCATCTAAGAAGGATTTTGTCAGAAAGAATGGACTAGAATAACCCCCATAGAGAGGAGTTGAGCACCGTGCGCTGTGGGATGGATACAGTATAAAAAACACACCTTGCTGAAAAAAATGTACACTGGACACACTGTATCCATTTCAATTTTATATAAAATAGCATCAATTTATACAATTGATACACAATATAACAAAACATATACATAAAATACGATAAGCATAAAAATAAATCTTATTGGTTAGCACAATTGCAGGGATACTCCATTAATTCAATTGGGATATGTACTCAATTATGTCCAATTAAATGGTGTGGACTGGTAATACAATTTGGTTGCCACCTTGGTTAAATAACTTGTGAAAAGCGCCAGCTTTTGGTTAGTATGAGCCGTAAGTTAGTAAAGCACCCGGCCAAATTAGCCTGTAAGCAGTCCACGCATAAATAAAGTCATCGGGCCAATTAGTGCAATTAATACGGCAATGGTTGTTGAAAGGAATAATACTGGTTAAGCTCACCCTGCAATAGGTTTGTAATTGAGGGGGCACCGGGGAGCCCGATGGAGCAGAGGCTCAACCCTGTGCAAGCAGCCGTAGTGAGGATCCCGGTAATAGCGCCAGATGATGAGTAGGTGGCGGTCCGGCGGCTACCTCGAACCGCTTGCTGTGGTAAGCATGTGGATCTCTGTTGAGTATAGCGGCTCACGTAGAAGGAGGACCAGGTGACAACCAGCTGATGGGGAGAATCCTGGAGTGCAAACGTGTAGGCGGCAGTGACGTTGACGCGTTTAGTTTCTGTAGCAACCAGAAACTTTTTGAAGACGGGTTCTGGCTTCCGCTATTGGTGCTATTTAAGGGCAAGCGTACTGCAAACAACAGAGAGCTCTTCTGCTTCCTGCCTTCTCTGTCCACAAGCGGTTCTGTGGACAGAGCCGCTTGTGGACTTGTTTCTCTTCTGTCAGTACCCAAATCAGTACTGTATATCTGGTTTCCAATTAATTTATCAGCAAATTCCCATACATCCCCTTTTACCCTGATCGCCTTTAATTGGGAAGCCACATAGTATAATCGGAAATGTGGAGACCTAGCCCGCCCCTTTTCTTAACCCTTGTCAATGTACCAATACTGATTCTTGCTCTCTTCCCTCCCCATATAAAGGATACTGTAATATTACCCAGTTTTTATTAAATTCTCCCTGGTATGTCTTTTGGTGACTGTTGGAAGATGTACGGAGATGTGTTGGAATCGTGGGAGGGGGGGGCGCGGGGGGTTGCAGTGAATCGTGGGAGGGTGGGTCGTGGGGGCGGGGGGTTGCCGCAATGACAGGAGGGGGGGTCAGGGGTGGGGAATCGCGGTAGGGGGAGGTCGTGGGGGGCACCGTGAACCGCGGGAGGGGGGGCCCGGGGGGTTGGCGCGAATCGTGGGAGGGGGGGTTGCTGGGTGCCGCGAATCGCAGGAGGGGGGGGTGTCACGGGGTGGGGCCGTGAATCGCGGGAGTCACCGGGGGTGCCGCGAATTGCGGGGGGTGTGCTGCAAATCGCGGGAGGGGGGGTCGCGGGGGGTGCCGCGAATCGCCACAAGAAAAAATTAACACAGAAAGGTCAACACATGTAAATGTTGACATAAGTGTGGCACTTCATTGGTGTCCATGTCGACACATGAGAATGAATATGAAAACATTGAAAAAGTGAAAAATAAATCTTGTCAACCTTTTTCATTGTCGACCATAGCCATGTCAGTGTTTTGCATGTGCCATTTAATCGTGGGGATGCCGTGAATGGGGGGGGGGGGGGGGGGGGAAGGGAGGGAGGTGCATACCTCCCAACATGACCCTCTCCAGGAGGGACACATTGCTCTGTTTCTGGACTTTCTTCTTAATGTATGGATTACCATCACCTGTGCTTAAACACCTTTCTTATCAATTACCCTGTTTAAAATGACAGGTGATGACAATCATAAATTAAGTTGGAAGTCCACAAACAGAGCATTCTGTCCCTCCTGGAGAGGGTCATGTTGGGAGGTATGGAGGTGTGGGGCGCTCACCTGGTGTGTCTGGTGAGTAGCTGTGTCTTTGCTGTGTAACATGGAGAGGCAGAGGGTGTCTGGCACTGTCTGTGGGCTCACTGGGCTGGTTCTCTGTCATGTGAGTCAGAGGCTCCACCCAGCGTTACATCTCCAGACACACTTTGAGTGACAGATGTAGCCAAATATATAAGAGATATATATGTCTAGTGTCTGTTTGTGTGTCTCGGAAATACTGCCATCTGCTGGCAGAGTGAAACTACATCTCTTTCACACATGCAATCACATGGTAGCAGACTAGCTTTCGAAGCATTTGCTTCGAGTGGGCTTACGTGCGTGCGTGCGTGTGTGTTATATATATGAAACTTATTCAATGCAAAGCTGAGTATATGACTATGCACTTTCTCTTGACTGTCTGGGAAAGTGGGTAATTAGCAGAATTTGACATTAGTTTTGCTTAGGGTGCCAAGAAACCTTCCAATGGCTCTGACACCTGGTATTATACTGCAGCCTGTGTGAGTAGAACAGCAGCTCCCCTGTAAGTGCTCTTATGGCTCACACCCAGCAATCACTACTATGCTGTTACTAGCAGTATAATACCTGGGGTCACCTGGTGCCAGCTGCAGCACTCTCCCTCCTGCCTGCCATGCACACCAGGAAGGAACGTTTCCCTGGTAACACAGCTCCTCCCACTCTGCCCACACAGGAAATACACTTGGCTACAGCCGCGGGGGAGTCTGGGAGCTGGGTACAAAGTACGATAAAATAGCTGCCGCTGTATGAGTACACTGGGACATCACAGCCCGGTTGGTAGAAGCAGTAATTATCCCTGGGAGAATGCATAGAGAGAGTTATGTTATGTGCGGTCACCGGCAGCTGATTGATTACATGCTGTATATATGACTTGTAAGTATCCATAACAAATGTACCCTGTGTGTGGGAGCGGCGGCCATTTTCCCGAAGAACAATCTTTCAGCGCCGGCAGCATCTCTCGGCTCCCTGCTGATCTTACCTGAGGCCTCTCACTTCCAGCAGCCGCGGTGATTGTTACGGGGGACCGAAAGAAGACGTTGCTGTATCTGGCAACAGATTATGGTATTGTGCCACTGCTGCCCTTTTATAATTATACAGTGGGAGCAGCCTGTGGTGTCCTCCTTTACAGGGGGAGCGGCCTGTGGTGTCCTCTTATACAGGGGGAGCGGCCTGTGGCGTCCTGTTATACGGGGGAGCGGGGTGTGGCATCCTGTTATACAGGGGAGCGGCCTGTGGCGTCCTATTATACGGCGGGAGCGGCCTGTGGCGTACTATTATACGGCGGGAGCGTCCTGTGGCGTCCTATTATACGGCGGGAGCGTCCTGTGGCGTCCTATTATACGGCGGGAGCGTCCTGTGGCGTCCTATTATACGGCGGGAGCGTCCTGTGGCGTCCTATTATACGGCGGGAGCGTCCTGTGGCGTCCTATTATACGGCGGGAGCGTCCTGTGGCGTCCTATTATACGGCGGGAGCGTCCTGTGGCGTCCTATTATACGGCGGGAGCGGCCTGTGGCGTCCTATTATACGGCGGGAGCGGCCTGTGGCGTCCTATTATACGGCGGGAGCGGCCTGTGGCGTCCTATTATACGGCGGGAGCGGCCTGTGGCTTCCTATTATACAGGGGGGAGCGGCCTGTGGCTTCCTATTATACAGGGGGGAGCGCCCTGTGGCTTCCTATTATACAGGGGGGAGCAGCCTGTGGCTTCCTATTATACAGGGGGGAGCGGCCTGTGGCTTCCTATTATATGGTGGGAGTGGCCTGTGGCTTCCTGTTATATAGGGGGAGCGGCGAGTGGCGTCCTGGTATATGGGGGGAGCGGCGAGTGGCGTCCTGTTATACGGGGGGAGCGGTCTGTGGAGTCCGGTTACAAATGTTATACAGGGGGAGCAGCCTGTGGTGTCCTGTTATACAGGGGGAGAGGCATGTGGAGTCCTGTTAAAAATATTATACAGGGGGAGCAGCCTGTGGTGTCCTGTTATACAGGGGGAGAGGCATGTGGAGTCCTGTTATACGGGGAGAGCGGCCTGTGGCGTCCTGTTATACAGTGGGAGCAGCCTGTGGTGTCCTCTTATACAGGGAGAGCGGCCTGTGGTGTCCTCTTATACAGGGGGAGCGGCCTGTGGCGTCCTGTTATACAGTGGGAGCAGCCTGTGGTGTCCTCTTATACAGTGGGAGCAGCCTGTGGTGTCCTCTTATACAGGGGGAGCGGCCTGTGGTGTCCTCTTATACAGGGGGAGTGGCCTGTGGCGTCCTGTTATACGGGGAGAGCGGCCTGTGGCATCCTGTTATACGGGGGGAGCGGTCTGTGGAGTCCGGTTACAAATGTTATACAGGGGGAGCAGCCTGTTGTGTCCTGTTATACAGGGGGAGAGTCATGTGGAGTCCTGTTAAATAATATTATACAGTGGGAGCAGCCTGTGGTGTCCTCTTATACAGGGGGAGCGGCCTGTGGTGTCCTCTTATACAGGGGGAGCGGCCTGTGGTGTCCTCTTATACAGGGGGAGCGGCCTGTGGTGTCCTCTTATACAGGGGGAGCGGCCTGTGGTGTCCTCTTATACAGGGGGAGCGGCCTGCGGTGTCCTCTTATACAGGGGGAGCGGCCTGCGGTGTCCTCTTATACAGGGGGAGCGGCCTGTGGCGTCCTCTTATACAGGGGGAGCGGCCTGTGGTGTCCTGTTATACGGGGAGAGCGGCCTGTGGCGTCCTGTTATACGGGGGAGCGGGGTGTGGCATCCTGTTATACGGGGGGGAGCGGCGTGTGGCGTCCTGTTATACGATGGGAGCGGCCTTTGGCGTCCTGTTATACGGTGGGAGCGGCCTGTGGCGTCCTGTTATACGGTGGGAGCGGCCTGTGGCGTCCGGTTATACGGTGGGAGCGGCCTGTGGCGTCCTGTTATACGGTGGGAGCGGCCTGTGGCGTCCTATTATACGGTGGAGCGGCCTGTGGCGTCCTATTATACAGGGGGAGCGGCCTGTGGCTTCCTGTTATATGGTGGGAGTGGCCTGTGGCTTCCTGTTATATGGGGGGAGTGGCGTCCTGTTATACAGGGGGAGCGGCCTGTGGTGTCCTGTTATACAGGGGTAGAGGCATGTGGAGTCCTGTTAAAAATATTATACAGGGGGAGCAGCCTGTGGTGTCCTCTTATGCAGGGAGAGCAGCCTGGGGGTCCTGTTTATACAGGGGATGCAGCCTTTGGAGTCCTGTTACAAATGCTTTACAGGGGGAGCAGCCTGTGGTGTCCTGTTATACAGTGGGAGAGGCATGTGGATAAACTCTCTTTTGTGTATCTCTTGCCTGACTCCCACTAACAGGGGAGCCTTATCGGAGTAGCAGCATATATTAAGAATTGTTAGCGCAATACGAGGTCCATACTGTGTTTTTATGTGGAGTCCTGTTAAAAATATTATACAACGGGAGCAGCCTGTGGTGTCCCCTTATACAGGGGGAGCGGCCTGTGGTGTCCTCTTATACAGGGGGAGCGGCCTGTGGCGTCCTGTTATACGGGGGAGCGGGGTGTGGCATCCTGTTATACGGTGGGGAAGCGGCCTGTGGCGTCCTATTATACGGTGGGAGCGGCCTGTGGCGTCCTATTATACGGTGGGTGCGGCCTGTGGCGTCCTATTATACGGTGGGAGCGGCCTGTGGCGTCCTATTATATGGTGGGAGCGGCCTGTGGCGTCCTATTATACAGGGGGGAGCGGCCTGTGGCTTCCTGTTATATGGTGGGAGTGGCCTGTGGCTTCCTGTTATATGGGGGGAGCGGCGAGTGGCGTCTTCTTATATGGGGGGAGCGGCGAGTGGCGTCCTGTTATACGGGGGGAGCGGTCTGTGGAGTCCGGTTACAAATGTTATACAGGGGGAGCAGCCTGTGGTGTCCTGTTATACAGGGGGAGAGGCGTGTGGTGTCCTGTTATGGGGGGAGCGGCGAGTGGCGTCCTGTTATACGGGGGGAGCGGTCTGTGGAGTCCTGTATTATACAGGGGGAGCAGCCTGTGGTGTCCTCTTATACAGGGGGAGCAGCCTGTGGTGTCCTCTTATGCAGGGAGAGCAGCCTGGGGGTCCTGTTTATACAGGGGATGCAGCCTTTGGAGTCTTGTTACAAATGCTTTACAGGGGGAGCAGTCTGTGGTGTCCTGTTATACAGGGAGAGCAGCCTCTGGTGTGTTGTTGTTATAATGTAGTTGAGCAGCCTCTGCTTTTTTATCATTAAAGAGCAGTTTTTGGTGTCCTGCTACAAAACTTATTCATTGTATATATTTTTTTACAGGGTTTCCAGTTTCTGATAACTTATTAGTATTATGATGATTATACAGGGCGAGCAGCCTGGGGTCTTCCCAGATGGCAGGATAGCATGCGATACATTATATGCACTGGTGTATTGCATTCGACCCACGTTCCCCACCATCGGGAGGGGGGCTGAGTTGGAGGTCGCACGGGCAGCAGGTCCGACCTCTGGCTTCGCTCTGATGCACACAGGACCCCGGATGGGACCCAAGGAGGACGTCAAACACATCTGATTTGAGATGATTTCTTGGCCCGACCCTTTGGGATCGGGTGAAATTGGCCCAAATCGGACTAGTGTATGGGCACCTTTGGGAAAAGAAAAGGGAGATGGGCGCTCTACCTCGGTTGCCGGCTGCTACGTCTGGTATGTCCAAACCCAGGGGAAACTGTAAATAGAAGGTGACCAGCGCTCAAGCTTTAAATTGATATCAGCACCTTGCTGATGGGGTAACGTGAGATGGTGTGTCCAGTGAAGACTGGGTGTATCCTGTACCACTGAAAGTCTGACAGAATGTTGTAAATAAAAGGTGTTTATTAAACTTTAAAAGTTTATTAACATGGGTGTATTCTTGTCATACAAGCATGTGGGGTGTATACGGTGGGGAAGGGGGCCCTCGTGGAGCACTTTCCCACCTACAGCAGTCTCCGACCCCACATGGAGTGGAGCCCGTGTTGCTCCAGTGACCTCTAGCACCCGGTGAACGCACACCAGCGGGACCCGGAAGTGCTTCAGTCTCTGTGGAAGCGACGCGGCCTCTACACTGGTGCATCTGCACGGCTGTGCAGACACCAGTAGGACACAGTACAGCACCAGCAGTGGGACGGAAGGATTGAGGACATCAGCGGGTATCAGGTAAGTGTGAGGTGCACCGCTGGGAACATACAGAGGACGCTCTAATTCTGGGCAACACCTGGACACTTACTTTGACCCATTGGAGCACTTATTCATCCCGCTAAGAACTGTTGTGCTGGTTTATCTCCACAACACAACCCTTTCCAGAGCACACGGACTGCGTTCACCGCAGGAGGTGAAGCAGTGTGTGCTCTGACTCCAGCCTCCTTCCGTGACTTTGGACTCAGGCTCTTGCAGCCACTACCGGCCTTCCCGCATCCCTCCACGAGGGCCCCCTTCCCCACCGTATACACCCCACATGCTTGTATGACAAGAATACACCCATGTTAATAAACTTTTAAAGTTTAATAAACACCTTTTATTTACAACATTCTGTCAGACTTTCAGTGGTACAGGATACACCCAGTCTTCACTGGACACACCATCTCACGTTACCCCATCAGCAAGGTGCTGATATCAATTTAAAGCTTGAGCGTTGGTCACCTTCTATTTATGGGCACCTTTACCTAATATGTTACATGTGTACTGTGTGGTGATTATTGTAATTATATTTACACCTAGACAACCGAGCGGTAAGGACACAGAGTGTTTACTAGACATCACGTGTGGATGAGACATCACTGATTCCCTGAGGATGGACAAGGACCAGAGTCACATGACTGAGAGGATTCTAAATCTCACCCTGGAGATCATCTACCTGCTGACTGGGGAGGTGAGGGGATCTGGGAGCGTCACTGTGACATCACTTACATCTATAGTAATAATACAGGGACATGACTGGGGAGGTGAGGGGATCTGGGAGTGTCACTGTGACATCACTTATATCTATAGTAATAATACAGGGACGTGACTGGGGAGGTGAGGGGATCTGGGAGTGTCACTGTGACATCACTTATATCTATAGTAATAATACAGGGACGTGACTGGGGAGGTGAGGGGATCTGGGAGTGTCACTGTGACATCACTTATATCTATAGTAATAATACAGGGACGTGACTGGGGAGGTGAGGGGATCTGGGAGTGTCACTGTGTGACATCACTTATATCTATAGTAATAATACAGGGACGTGACTGGGGAGGTGAGGGGATCTGGGAGTGTCACTGTGACATCACTTATATCTATAGTAATAATACAGGGAGGTGACTGGGGAGCTGAGGGGATCTGGGAGTGTCACTGTGACATCACTTATATCTATAGTAATAATACAGGGACGTGACTGGGAAGGTGAGGGGATCTGGGAGCTTCACAGTGACTTCACTTATATCTATTGTAATAATACAGGGACGTGACTGGGGAGGTGAGGGGATCTGGGAGTGTCACTGTGACATCACTTATATCTATAGTAATAATACAGGGACGTGACTGGGGAGGTGAGGGGATCTGGGAGTGTCACTGTGTGACATCACTTATATCTATAGTAATAATACAGGGACGTGACTGGGGAGGTGAGGGGATCTGGGAGTGTCACTGTGACATCACTTATATCTATAGTAATAATACAGGGAGGTGACTGGGGAGCTGAGGGGATCTGGGAGTGTCACTGTGACATCACTTATATCTATAGTAATAATACAGGGACGTGACTGGGAAGGTGAGGGGATCTGGGAGCTTCACAGTGACTTCACTTATATCTATTGTAATAATACAGGGACGTGACTGGGGAGGTGAGGGGATCTGGGATCGTCACTGTGACATCACTTATATCTATAGTAATAATACAGGGACGTGACTGGGGAGGTGAGGGGATCTGGGAGCGTCACTGTGACATCACTTACATCTATAGTAACAATACAGGGACATGACTGGGGAGGTGAGGGGATCTGGGAGCTTCACAGTGACGTCACTTATATCTATTGTAATAATACAGGGACGTGACTGGGGAGGTGAGGGGATCTGGGATCGTCACTGTGACATCACTTATATCTATAGTAATAATACAGGGACATGACTGGGGAGGTGAGGGGATCTGGGAGCGTCACTGTGACATCACTTACATCTATAGTAACAATACAGGGACGTGACTGGGGAGGTGAGGGGATCTGGGAGTGTCACTATGACATCACTTATATCTATAGTAATAATACAGGGACATGACTAGGGAGGTGAGGGGATCTGGGAGCGTCACTGTGACATCACTTACATCTATAGTAACAATACAGGGACGTGACTGGGGAGGTGAGGGGATCTGGGAGTGTCACAGTGACATTACTTATATCTATAGTAATAATACAAGGCGGTGACTGGGGAGGTGAGGGGATCTGGGAGTGTCACAGTAACATCACTTAAATCTATAGTAATAATACAGGGACCTGACTGGGCAGGTGAGGGGATCTAAGTTTTGGTGATATCACTGATATATTAATACTACAGTGACCTGACTGGTGGATCTTGGAGGTGACATCACATAGCAATAATAGAGGGTCATGACTGGGAGTGCATGCAGTAATAGTATATTTTCCCATACACAGGGTTACATAGTAGTGAAGAAGACATCCAGTGACCATGAGACACCCAGTTGCCATCCATGTGTGTCAGGAGAACTGAGCAGGACCCAGAGTTCCATCACAGTGCCTCCACCTCACTCACTGACACATGGGAGAGACAAGGAGCAGAAGATCCTGGAACTCACCAACAAGATCATCCAGCTGCTGACCGGAGAGGTGACTGCTGGGAATGGGACATTATACAGTAACACCGGGAGATGTGACCGGAGAGGTGACTGCTGGGAATTGGACATTATACAGTAACACCGGGGGATGTGACCGGAGAGGTGACTGCTGGGAATGGGACATTATACAGTAACACAGGGGGATGTGACAGGAGAGGTGACTGCTGGGAATGGGACATTATACAGTAACACCGGGGGATGTGACAGGAGAGGTGACTGCTGGGAATGGGACATTATACAGTAACACCGGGGGATGTGACCGGAGAGGTGACTGCTGGGAATGGGGCATTATACAGTAACACCGGGGGGATGTGACCGGAGAGGTGACTGCTGGGAATGGGGCATTATACAGTAACACCCAGGGATGTGACTGGAGAGGTGACTGCTGGGAATCAGACATTGTTCAGTAACAATGTGTCTGGGTGATGACTGTATCACTGTATGTGTCGGTTTTCTATAAGGTGTCAGGATGTCCCTGTCTATCTCTCCATGCAGGAGGAGGAGTATATAGAGGAACACAAGGGTCTGTGCAGGAATGTTATGATGGAGAATCACCGGCCCCTCACATCACTGGGTAAGAGGAGACTATATTTCATTGTACAGTGGAGAGCAGGTATGGGGTCCCCATATACACGTATTATCTGCTAATCACACAAGTACAATATATTCAGTCACTGCGTGTCTCCTACAGATGGGGCCAGTAACAGAGATACCCCAGAGAGATGTCCCCGTCCTCTGTATTCCCAGGATAATCACATATATACTATGTCCTCAGTCACTGCGTGTCTCCTACAGATGGGCCCAGTAACCGAGATACCCCAGAGAGATGTCCCCGTCCTCTGTATTCCCAGGATAATCACATATATACCATGTCCTCAGTCACTGTGTGTCTCCTACAGATGGGCCCAGTAACCGAGATACCCCAGAGAGATGTCCCCTGTATTCCCAGGATAATCACATATACACAATGTCCTCAGTCACTGTGTGTCTCCTACAGATGGGCCCAGTAACAGAGATATCCCAGAGAGATGTCCCCGTCCTCTGTATTCCCAGGATAATCACATATATACCATGTCCTCAGTCACTGTGTGTCTCCTACAGATGGGCCCAGTAACAGAGATACCCCAGAGAGATGTCCCCGTCCCCTGTATTCCCAGGATAATCACATATACACAATGTTCTCAGTCACTGTGTGTCTCCTACAGATGGGCCCGGTAACAGAGATACCCCAGAGAGATGTCCCTGTCCTCTGTATTCCCAGGATAATCACATATATACCATGTCCTCAGTCACTGTGTGTCTCCTACAGATGGGCCCAGTAACAGAGATACCCCAGAGAGATGTCCCCGTCCTCTGTATTCCCAGCACTCTACAGAGGAGACTCACAGGACCCCACAGGAGGATCAGGTAGGTGTGTGTGTGTGTTATACACTGATATTCTACTGTATACAACAAGGTTTTAGTGTGTGAGCTCAATAGTGTTAGACATTATTTATTTGATATTTTTTTTGTAGGTTCGATGTGAAGATATGTCTAATATTAAGGTTGAAGAAATAAGGGGAAAAGAAGAGACGTATGTGATTGATATTAAGGAGGAAGATACAGGGACAGAAAACACATATATGAGGGGTGATCAGCAGTGTAAGAAGGAAGAAATCCCTACAGATATCGGCAGAGGTGAAGAATAATCACGTATTACATATTTTCCTTGTTCTGTCAATAAAGCTTTACAGCCATCAGCCCGTATTATACTCCTGCTCTCCCCCTCACATCATGTCCCTGTGTGTTACCAGCCCAGGGATCTGACCAGTCTCCTCCCCTCACTCTCTGGTGTATCTCCTACATCAGGACCCATCAGCCCCTATTATACTCCTGCTCTCCCCCTCACATCATGTCACTGTGTGTTACCAGCTCAGAGATCTGACCAGTCTCCTCCCCACACTCTCTGGTGTATCTCATACATCAGGACCCATCAGCCCCAATTATACTCCTGCTCTCCCCGCACATCAAGTCACTGTGTGTTACCAGCCAAGAGATCTGACCAGTCTCCACCTCACACTCTCTGGTGCATCTCATACATCAGGAGCCATCAGCCCCTATTATACTCCTGCTCTCCCCCTCACATCATGTCACTGTGTGTTACCAGCTCAGAGATCTGACCAGTCTCCTCCCCACACTCTCTGGTGCATCTCATACATCAGGAGCCATCAGCCCCTATTATACTCCTGCTCTCCACCTCACATCATGTCACTGTGTGTTACCAGCCCAGAGATCTGACCAGTCTCCTCCCCACATCTCTGGTGTATCTCATACATCAGGAGCCATCAGCCCCTATTATACTCCTGCTCTCCCCTCACATCATGTCACTGTGTTACCATCCCAGATATCTGACCAGTCTCCTCCCCACACTCTCTGGTGTATCTCATACATCAGGAGCCATCAGCCCCTATTATACTCCTGCTTTCCCCTCACATCATGTCACTGTGTGTTACCAGCCCAGAGGTCTGACCAGTCTCCTCCCCACACTCTCTGGTGTATCTCATACATTAGGAGCCATCAGCCCCTATTATACTCCTGCTCCCCCCTCACATCATGTCACTGTGTGTTACCAGCCCAGAGATCTGACCAGTCTCCTTCCCGCACTCTCTGGTGTATCTCATACATCAGGAGCAATCAGCCCCTATTATACTCCTGCTCTCCCCTCACATCATGTCACTGTGTGTTACCAGCTCAGAGATCTGACCAGTCTCCTCCCGCACTCTCTGGTGTATCTCATACATCAGGAGCCATTAGCCCCTATTATACTCCTGCTCTCCCCTCACATCATGTCACTGTGTGTTACCAGCCCAGAGATCTGACCAGTCTCCTGCCGCACTCTCTGGTGTATCTCATACATCAGCAGCCATCAGCCCCTATTATACTCTTGCTCTGCTCTCCCCCTCACATCATGTCACTGTGTGTTACCAGAGACCTGACCAGTCTCCTCCTCACACTCTCTGGTGTATCTCATACATCAGGAGCCATCAGCCCCTATTATACTCCTGCTCTCCCCCTCACATCATGTCACTGTGTGTTACCAGCCCAGAGATCTGACCAGTCCTCCCCCCCCCCCCCCCCCCACTCTCTGTTGTATCTCATACATCAGGAGCCATCAGCCCCTATTATACTCCTGCTCTCCCCTCACATCATGTCACTGTGTGTTACCAGCCCAGAGATCTGACCAGTCTCCTCCCCGCACTCTCTGGTGTATCCCATACATCAGCAGCCATCAGCCCCTATTATATTCCTGCTCTCTCCCTTACATCATGTCACTGTGTGTTACCAGCCCAGAGATCTGACCAGTCTCCTCCTCACACTCTCTGGTGTATCTCATACATCAGGAGCCATCAGCCCCTATTATACTCCTGCTCTCCCCCTCACATCATGTCACTGTGTGTTACCAGCCCAGAGATCTGACCAGTCTCCCCCCCCCCCCCACTCTGTTGTATCTCATACATCAGGAGCCATCAGCCCCTATTATATTCCTGCTCTCTCCCTTACATCATGTCACTGTGTGTTACCAGCCCAGAGATCTGACCAGTCTCCTCCCCACACTCTCTGGTGTATCTCATACATCAGGAGCCATCAGCCCCTATTATACTCCTGCTCTCCCCCTCACATCATGTCACTGTGTGTTACCAGCCCAGAGATCTGACCAGTCTCCCCCCCCCCCCCCCCCCACTCTCTGTTGTATCTCATACATCAGGAGCCATCAGCCCCTATTATATTCCTGCTCTCTCCCTTACATCATGTCACTGTGTGTTACCAGCCCAGAGATCTGACCAGTCTCCTCCCCACACTCTCTGGTGTATCTCATACATCAGCAGCCATCAGCCCCTATTATACTCCTA